>NW_027187189.1:633938-758663 GCF_028583685.1 Petaurus breviceps papuanus
CCCCCCCTGTAGCCCTGGCTTCACTGCAGCCCTCCCACCCTGATGAGTGCAGAGTGGGGGAAGAAATGGGCAGGAATAGAAGGCTAGAGGTCTTTTGGGAGGGCAAGGAGATAGGAGAGAAGACATAGGCAGAAGGCCACCATTTTAGACAGCTGGTGCCTGTAAAATGGCCGACTGTGAGTGGGTGTGGGTCTCAAAGGAAGCTCTGGTTTTCAACCTAACTAATACAGGTAGGACAACGAGAAGGAACTTCTGGAATCCCCTGAAGTGAGGGAGTTTTTGACAATCCTTCTGACTAAAAAATTATTAAAGGAAAATGAGGAGAAAAAGGAGAAAGGATCCTGGAGCGGGGGGGGGGGTAGGAAAGGGGCTAGGAAGCTAGGACTTAGAGAAGAGAGACTGAGGAGATTCTCCATCCAGGTGAAGCAAGGGATAGACCAACCTATTGTTTCACCCTACATTTTGCTGCCAAGACCATTGAATGTCCACTCTCAGAAGAGTTAATGAGGCATTTGGGTCATTTAATACCATCACTTCATAGCTAAGAGACTACAGCACCCAAGGGTCTGATGATTTCATTGTAGCATGTAGTCTGGGTGTTATTTTTAAAGTATTATCTTATACAGAGGAGATAACTACAAAAGAGGACCAAGGGGAGTTTCTAGTCTGATAGGGAAATCAGGGTACCTTCTCCTTTTCCCCAATTCCAGAAGAAACTAAGAAAGACAAAGATAAGGGCATTCCATCTGACCAGCCAGGGCTCTATAAGTCATTGTTGCAGGTGTGGATGATTGAGGAGGTATTTGGAAGAATAGAGCCAAGAAAAGACTTCCTGGAAGATCTTTGGGAGGATGGGGACAGATGAAGTTGGAGAAGACAAATGAGGAAGAAGGAAGACTGGTGATCCAGACCATGTGAAGCTGGGACACAGGAATGGTAGAAGTGTGGTGTGGGCAAGAGTGATCTTGTGTCTTATAGGTAAGAGCTTAATAATTGTGTAATTAAATTGAATTGAATTTGACCAACAGGAGAGAAGCTAGTATTGGATGCCCATATTGTGGACTGAGGGTGGGCTAGGAAGGATAGTGAGGGGTATGGAATAAGCAGAAGTGACTCTGCCAAAAATATTCAATGAGTAGTCAGTTTATGCATTACTGCCTCCATCCTCCCACAACTTTTGGGCCCCCTGTTAACTCCTACCACTGTGCTGAACCTACTCTTTCTAAAGTCACTACTAACCTCCTGATTGCCAAATATAGGTGCCTTTTCTCAGTTCTCATCCTTGATTCACAACCTTTAATACTAGTCGCTACTCCCTTTCAGTGATGTACTATCATGAGATTCCTGCTCACTCTCTGACTGCTCCTCTGGTTCTTTTGTGGTGCTTCTCCCCTGCCCTCCCTTAAGTGTCTCTATCCCTTGAAGCCTCTCTGTGTCTGTCTACACTCTCCTTTCACAACCTTAATAACCTCTATGGTTTCAACAACCACCTCTACGTTAATGACTTCCTCTCTAGGTCTGACCTCTGCTGAGCACCATATCCACCTGCTGTCTCCACAGAGAGGTTATTTAGAACTTCCAGCTCAATATGTGCATAACATAGCATATTATCCTTTCTTCCAAATCATATTTCCTTCCTAACTTCCCCTACCCTATCAATGCCACAACCATTTGATGTATTATCCAGGCTTGCAACCTTAATTGGCTTGACTTTCTCTCTCTTCCTTGGACTCTAAGCAGCCACTAAGCCCCTTGAACAGCTAACTCCTTTTGCATCCCATCTCTTCTTTTCTTTTAAAAATTATTGATGCATTTTGTCTTTATAGCATATATAAGTCCAAATATATCCCCTTCCCCTCCCCCACCCAGATAACCGTCCATGTAACAAAGATTTTAAAAGGAAGAAGAGAAAAAAAAACAGTTAAGCAAAGCCAACCTTCACATTAGCTCTAATTTTATGTACAACATTCCACATCCATGGTCCTCTACCTCTGTCAAAAAAAAAAAAAAAGGAGTACATTTTCTCAACTCTTCTCTAAGGTCAACCTTCATCACTGTAATTACATAACATTCCATTTTGCTTTTCTTCTGTCTATTCCATCTACATTATTATGGTCATTTGTATATTGTTTTCCTGGTTCTGTTGACTAAAGGCTGCTTCAATTTATGTCTTCTCATGCTTCTCTGAGTTCTTCATATCCGTCGTATGGAGAAGTGATACTCTATTACACTCATGAAACCACAATTTGTTTGGCTATACTACAGCAGATGAGCATCTACTTTTTTCCAGTTCTCTGCTATTTCAAAAAGTAGTCATAAATATTTTTATATCCATCTCTTCTCTTCTACCTTCACTTTCATCATGCTAACCTTCCTCATCACCTCTCCTTTCAACTCTTTAGAATGACTTCCCTATTTGTCTCCTTGCCTCTAGTCTCTTCCCCTACCATTCATCTCACAGAGGCTATCAAGAGTTATCTTCCCCAAGTATCACTTTCATCAAGTCATTCTCCTGCTCAGGGATAACAGATTTAAGTTCAAATTCCTTATCGTGGCATTCTAAGTCCTCCATAGTCTATGCCCAGTCTTTGTTCCCAACTTTCTTTCTTATGAAGCCTATACTCCAGAAAGACTAGTCTACCCAATCCAATTCAGTTCAACCAACATTTAAGTATTTATTGATTACAAGTACCTGGCCTCAAAGAAGTTATATTATACTGGGGAAATACATACACAAATAAGTAGAAAGCGGATCATGAAGTCAGAGAGAGATTACTAACTACTGGTGGGCATCATCCCAGCTTCCCACTTAACTCACCCATAGAGTCCTCCCCCTTTTCCACATCTAGGTGTTTGTTTACCTAAAATGCCCTTCTCATCCCACTTACCCACCTGAGTCCTACTCTTCCTTCACATCTTCAAGTCCCACCTTGAGAAACAGATCCGAAATCAAGAGACCTGGGTTCAAATTCTGACTCTGCTACTTACTCATTATGTGACCTTGGTCAAGTCATTTTATCCGAGCCTTACCTATATAATGAGAGGACAAGATTAAAAATGACTTCTGACATCCCTTTCCAATCTCAATCTATGATTCTATGACTAAAAGGTCTCTCAGGTCCCTTATGGTTCTATTGCTTCGTAAAGCCTTCCCTGGTTCTTCCAAGTGGAGAACACCCTGTGAGCTTAGAGCATTTTTTCTGTCTCTCATTTGAAATTCACTCTAATGCTGTCTTTTATTATTATTGAATTTTTGGCAGATATCTAGTTTTGTCACCCTGACTAATCAATCACCTGTAAGGACTGGGTCTCTAAAGGTCACCTCCAGCTTTAAGATTCTATGATTCATTCAAAAAACATAGACACTTATTAAGTGTTCATTATAAATGCGAGCTATTTGTTCAAGGTCCCATGATTGGCACTGATACAGAGATCAATAAGACAGCCTTGGCTCTCAAGGACTTTATAGGGAAGCAGGGAGGACAAAAGGTGAACAAATAGCTATCATGTATGGCAGTTGTAACAAGGACCACAACGGAGGTAGAAACATAATGCTAGGGGAGTTCAGAGGAAGGAAAAATCATTTTAGGGTGAGTGGATTGGAGAAGGCTTTCTGGAGAGGGTAACATGGGAGCTGAGCCTTGAAGAAGGGCTAGGATTTCACCAGGCAGAAATATGGGTAGAAGACTTTTCAGGCAAAGACTATGACTGAACAAAGGTTCAAAGTCTGGAAAAAACACAAGAAGGTATGTTCAGTAAAAAGTGTTTCATGTCACTAGGAGGGGAACCTATATCTCTTCACAGTGCCTAGCACCATGCTTAGTTTTTTCATTAAATGAATAAAGAAAGAAAGGAAGAAGGGGTGGTACAGTGAATAGAGCACTGGCCCTGGAGCAGGAGGACCTGAGTTCAAATCTGGCCTCAGACACTTAACACAAAACTAGCCATAATTGTCCTACCTTCCCCCCTCCAAAAAAAGAAAGGAAGAAAAAAGGAGGAAGAAGAAAAGAAGGAAGAAAAAAGGAGGAAGGAAGAAAAGAGGGAGGGAGGGAGGAAGGAAGGCACTGGTAGGTTCCCCCTACACACACACACACACACACACACACACACACACCTCCCTCTCAACCACTATGTCTCTTACATTTGGGGTCCTCATGACCACTAAGATCACTCTGGGCTAGGAACAGGAATTGTTTCTGACTCCAGCTGAGTCTCCCTTTTCTTTAGGTAGGCAGAAGGTATACAGGAAATAGGTGAATAGAAATAACAGGAGGATCATTGGAGATGGCAGGTAGCTGGGTGGTTCAGTGGATAAAGCACTGGGTCTGCAGTCAGGAAGACCTGAGTTCAAATCCAGCTTCAGATACTTACTAGTTGTGTGAACCTGGACAAGTCATTTAACTCTGCCTCAGTTTCCACTTCTGTAAAATGAGCTGGGAAAGGAAATGGCAAACCACTTCAGTATCTTTGCCATGAAAACCCAAAATTGGGTCACAAAGAATCAGACACAATTGAAACAACTGAACCACAACAACAAAGTAGAGATGGAAGGTCCCTTAGAGGTCATTTAGTCCAATTCCTTTCTTTTACAACAAGAGAAATGAACACCAGAGAGGTTAACTGATTTGGGGTTGCAAAACTAATAAGTAGCAATGTAGAGACTTGAACCCAGGGCTTCTGAGACCCAGATCTTGTACTGAGAAAGTCCGCAAATATATAATGGCCTGTGTACAAGGGTAAAAGGAAGCTGCATGGTACAGTGGAGAGGATATTCAGGAGGCCTGCATTCTAGCTGCTAACATTCTGTGTGGCTTTGAGCAGGTTGCCTGTGTATCAATTTCTTCTTCTATAAAATGAGAGAATTGAACTAAATAATCAGGTCCCTGTCATTCTAAAAGAAAATTCTATAAATATAGTGCAAATGTAATGTGCAAGTGCAAAGGGGACAGAGAGGAAAGGGGTCATGAGAGTGAGGGAAGGTTCCAGGCTTCCCAGAGTATGGCACAGGGTTGGGAAGATGTGGGGGGAAGTTGTCCAGGAAACAGCCTGTATAGACTGTTCTCCGTAAGGGAGAAAATGTGGTCAAAGGCCAGTTCTCTGATTGGTGGGACCATCTAAATGGGCAATCCTGGGGGAAGAGCAGAGAGAGAGAGAGAAAGAGTAGAGTGTGCGACCTGTGACCTGTGGGCGCAAGACCCTCACAAATCCCTAATAGTCCAAAAACTGAAATCTCAGAGGAATTTTTAAAATAATGGTTCCCATCCCCATTCTTGCCTAGGTTCCCTCCTTGTTCTCTCCTACTGCACAAAGTCCTGTCTATGTGAGCTACTCTCTTGATTCTGCTAGATGAAAGCTTTGGCAGAAACCATTAGGCGAGATGGAAGAAATGTCTACTCTGAGAAAGCATGGTAGAGCAGAAGGAGCCCTGGATTTGGAGTCAGGAAGACCTGAGTTCAAATATAGCCTCAAGCACTTACTAACTATGTTACCCTGGGGAGGTCACTTAACCCTGTTTGCCTCAGTTTCCTCTTTTGTAAAATGAGCTGAAGAAGGAAATGGCAAACCACGGTAGCTCTGCCAAGAAAACCCCAAATGGGGTGTCATAAAGAAATGACTGAAAAATGACTCAACAACAATTCCTAACTATGTGCCTTTGAGCAAATAATTTTACTTCAGTGTCCTCACCAGTAAAATGAGAGGGTTGGACTTGATGGTCTCTGAGATCTCTTCCAGCTCCACAGATGGTCATCCTGTGATTTATCTGGTTCCAGTTGATAGAGATTCCTGGTGCCAATTCCATTGCCTTTCCACCTCTTTCTTTGTCCTTTGTGACCCTCTGACTTTAACTATTAGTGGTCTTTGTGCTCTCTCTGCCACAGAATAGGAATGTTAGAGCTGCCAGGAATCTTAGAGATCATCTGGATATAAAGTCAGATTGTGGTTCTGTGGATAGAGTGATGACCCCTGAAGTCTGGAAGTCCTGAGTTCAAATCCAACCTCAGTTACTTACTATATAATCCTGGACACCTCTGTCTACCTCAGTTTCTTCAACTGTAAAATGTGGACCATAACAGCACCTACCTTGCAGAGTTATAGGGAGGACCAAATGAGATAATAGTTGTAAAGCACTTGGTACAGTGCCTAGCAGATAGTAGGTGCTTATTCCCTTCAAAACCCCAAATGAGGGAACCAAGGCTCAGAAAGGAAAAGGCCAGTGATTTCATGAAGTTTTCTGAACCACCCCCTTCTCTCATAGACCTTTGTGTCTATGTCCTCCTGAGAGGGTTTCTTTTTTCTCTCTGTATCTAGTTCCCCGTACAAGGTGCTGTGACATGGACTAGTGGGTCACATGGGTTCACACAAGCAAAGCTGGGACCAGATATCATCATCCTTCTTGTAGGAGGGCCACATGGAGCAGGGCCACGCAGAGCAAAACCACGTGAGGGTTGTGGTTTGAGGGAGGAGAGAAGGAAGGAGGACCGAGGTGGGAGCAATGTGTATAAAGGATCATGAATGAAAAAAAAATACAGTGAGCATGCAGACCAAAGAGCAGGAGGTCTTGACAAAGACAAGATATCTGTGAAGGGAAAGTTAGGCCATTGGTTTACTATTTGTTCTAAGTAACTTCTGTGGACAGGATCCTATGTGTGGATCCTGTGGATCCTTTCCATCCTGTGTGATGGAAAGAGATGGGAGCATCTGGAAGCAAAATATGGGATCCCTACCCTCTGGGAATTCCTGGTCACATGATTGAGACTCAAATGCTGCCCTCAGGGAGCTTCTAGGCTGGTGAAAGGACAGGGTGGTAGATGGGTTTGGGGGGTTGTTGAGTAGCTGAGCAACAGGATAAAAAACGGTGTTTGAGAGTTTGCTTCTAGCAGCTAGAGGGGTAGGTACAGGATGGAGCTGAATGAAGACCATTGAAGAGACAGGATTTCAGTCGTTCATGCAAAGGAAATTAAGAAGTTATTCATAATCTCTTTATCCCTTCTGGTCATTCTTATTCTACTTCCTCCTTTCTCTGCCCCACTCCCAATCTTCTCCAGAGTTCATTACTCCAACTCTTTCCATCTTTCCTTATATTAAGGGGGATTAATGATTAGTAGTAGTGATGGTGGTGGTGGTGGTTGTTGGGAAGTTGGCCAGGAATATTAGAATACAGTAGTAGGATTTTCCCCTCCTGCCTTTTTCCCACCCCTAGTCCCATCTGGGCAGATTTTCTCCTTTCCTGCAAGTCCTTCGTCTCCGTACTCTCAGGGGAATCTCAAGCTTTTTGGGGTAGGGAGAGGGCAGGGGAAGGGGAAGCAATGGGAGAAAGGAAACAGATTAAGACTCCATCTTGAAGAGATCCAAGATGGCACCTCGTAATCATGTCTTGTAGGCCCAGGAGGCCATTTTGTGACTCTGAGGAGTTGAGTGTATGGCTCATTTAGGATTTGAACTGAATTCAAATCTATTCATATCCCTTCTGCACCCTGGGCCAAGGGAGTTGGAAATGGATGGTCTTTTGTCTCTAAGCAGGAACCCTGTGTCATGTGGTTTCAAGAGCCAGGATTGGGAGGGGGGAAGGGTTTGGCATCACACCATATAGATAGCAATGGGGCATCTGAGCCTAGTGGGGGAGGGCTAGGCTAGGACTGGCATATGGAAGGAGAGATGTGGGCACAGGGGGCATGGGATTCACCCGGGCGGGGCTGCCATCTGCTTGGCTTTGTCCATCTGGGACCAGCTGGCTCCCCTGTGCCGCCCCCCACTCTCTTTAACCAACCAGTCCCCTTCTTGAACTGTTGCTATGGTGACTGGCCGCCATCTTGTACTTGGCTCTCTCTTTGCCTGGACTTTCCCATGGGGTGCCTGTAGGCTGGGAGACAGGACACCTGGGAATCTATCCTCTGTGCCATTTTTTTATAACAATAATATCAATATTATACAACATTTATATATATATATATATATGTGTGTGTATGTGTGTGTGTAACATTTATATATTATAAATATTTAACAGCTGCCACCATTGCTACTTATTGTACTATTTAGTAGTCACTGAATATATTACTATTAAATACACATGCATGCATATGTATATTCAGTTGTAATGAACTCAGGATCAACCATTATGCTTCAGAAACTTGAGGAGTCATTCCGTCTCCCTGCCTGCATCCACGCAGAATTTGCCTTCCATGATCCAGGTGATTTCATGACATTGCCCAATGCCACAATAAGAATATAGCCCAAAATCCTTCTATTGCACTGAGTTCTTTGGATCTTGGTTTCACCAAGCAAGAGAAGGAGGTGGAGTGGATCCCATACCCCATCAATCCAACCTTCATCCTTGAAGCTGGCTTCCTCTGCTCTGTTGTAGAAGTCTGGAGTCTGGGCTTTAGGGCACATGGGTACTGAATCAAGTTTACTTCTCTCTGTCTCTTAGGAGCTGTTGGGAGGAGAAGGCACCATTTACGAATCTTGAAAGTAAAGACTCTAATCAGAGAATGGGACCATCTAGTGACTTTGTCTGGGAAAGGAAGCAGCTCCTGAGGAAGCAGGTGTTCACTTTCCATCTTAATAAATGGAGGGCAGATGTCAGCAAGGACTTCTCCATTCGCCACAGAAAATCCTTATGAAAAGTCATCAGATCATAGTATTTTGAAGTTGAAAGGTGGCTTTGAGATGATCTCATCTGTAATTTGAGTTTCCCTCAACCTACAGATGAGGAATCAGTGGCTTAGGGAGAGAAAGGGACTTGCTCAAGATCACACAGCTAAGGAGAGTAACAGAATCAGGATTCAAATCTCTTTCTGCTCTACCTGACTATGTCTCTAGGACATACTGTAGTCTGACACTCTATAGACCTTACTCTAGTCTTGCAAGTAAGCTAAGTAAGGACTGCGATGACCCCAGCAGGCTCTCACAAGTCAGGCGGGTGGGAAGAGTAATTTTCCTCAAGCCCTCTCAGAACCAGGACAGAATAAAAGCTGGGAGGAGGGAAGAGAGAAAGAAACCTGCTCCTTAGCCCTCCCCTGCTGCCCAAGGACAGGGGGATAATTTATGATATCATTGTTCCTCTTTCCCCATATTCCTGACTCCCTTTTCCCTTCCCAGCCCCCTGCTACTGTATGGTTGCTAGGAGATCCTCACTATGTATGGCTGGGGAGGGGGTGGGGGGCTGATGAGGGAGGGAGTGGTAACAGGCAGAAACAACTCCATCTGGACTTGTCTATCCTCACCCCACCCCAGCCATAGGAGAGGGGATTGGAAAGGGGCCTCCATCTCTAACTTATTCAGATGTGTTCCCACTGGGGACAGAGAGAGGCCAAGGGAGGGATTTAAGGACATGTAGGGTTTGCGTAAATGCCAAAACTCCCCAATTTACTTCCTGGGCTTCAAGAAGTGGAAATTGGGGAAGCTTTGTGTTGATGTCTGAAATTGTTTAATGTAGGACTCCTCTGATGCCTGATTTCTCTATAGTCCTGTTATTTGATTTGGGTTCATGTTGGAGGGTTCTGGTCGAACTAAGGCAGGATTTCCCCTCTCCGTCACCATCACTGCCACCTTTGCCTTCACCTCTCCTTACTCTACTGACCTATTGCAGAAGAGGGGATAAATTGGGAACAGGGAAGGCTCGGATGGAAACCCACAATGGATGCTGTGAATGGGGAAAAGAGGCTGGACAGAGACAGTGTGACGGTGTAGAAAGAACATGGGATTTAAAATCCAAACACATGGGTCTGAATATAGACAGAGCCATTTAGGATCCATAATTTGCAGGATCTTCTGAAACCACTTACTTTATAAATGAGGAAATTGGTCACCTGAATGATCTTGGACAAATCACCTAACAATTCCAGACCCAAGGTTCCCCAAATGTAAAACTCATATTTCTATAACACTTTAAAGTTATAAAGAATCGATAAACTAATCAGTTCAATAACAAGTGTGCCACTCACTGTTCTAGGCAATAGAGATACAAAGACTAAAGAATAATAGTCATAAATAACATTTTTTTTTTGCTTTTTGGAGGGGGGAAAGGCAGGGCAATTGGGGTTAAGTGACTTGCTGAAGGTCACACAGCTAGCAAGTGTTAAGTGTCTGAGGTCGGATCTGAACTCAGGTCCTCCTAACTCCAAGGCTGGTGCTCTATTCACTACACCACATAGCCACCCCCAATAAATAACATTTATATAGCATTTATTATGTGCCAGGCACTGTGCTAAGGACTTTTTACAGATATTATCTCAGTTGATCATTACAACAATCCTGGGAGGTAGGTACTATTATTATCCCCATTTTACAGTTGAGGAAACTAGGGCAAACATAGGTTGTTACTTGTCTAAGGACATAGGGCAAACATAGGTTAAGTTACTTGTCTAAGGACATATAACAAATAACTGTCTGAGGCTGGATCTGAACTCAGGTCCTCTTGATTCCAGGCCTAGCTTTCTGTCCACTGTATTCCCCAGTGGCCTCAAAAATAAAACAGTCCCTGCCCTCAAGAAGCTTACATTTTAATTAGGGGGGACAGTAATATAACATGTATGTGTGTGTATATATATGTAAATATCTACAAAGTTAATTTTGGAATAGGGATAGGCACTAACATCTAAGTATGTCAAAAAAAAGGCTTTATGTAGGAGGTATCATTTGAATTGAGTCTTGAAAGAAGTCAGAAATTCTAAAAGGCAGAAAGGTTCTAGCTGGTAAATCCTACAATTCTTATGAAACAAAAATTTCTGACTTTCTCAAGGAGAACTAAGGCAGGGGTGGGGAGCCTGAGGCCTTGAGGTCCTCAAGGGCGATTGTAATGTAATATCAAGCAAAGGCAACTTCCCAGGTTCAAAATACCAGCATAGGTGCTCTCTATTTTATTCAGTAACAAACCCAGAACAGAGAAGATCAAAACATGACATCATTCAAAATACAGCATTTACTAAGTGTGATTAAATCATCTACAAGGCCTACCCCACCCCAGGACTTTCCAATCATTCAATCAATTACAAAGTCTCTGTTCCAAATACTTCTCCACCCCTAGGCTATACCTTAATTAAGTCCACCACAAAGCCCCTCTTCTCAAATGGAGATTAGTTTCCAAACATAAGTAAAATACATTCATTTGCTCAACCATAGAACACAAAAAGGTCAAAAGTTCCCCACCCCTGGATCACAATTGAATCTACCCCAGAGTTACATCAAGTTTAAACACAGCACTTAATACCCAAATGGAGGTCTTTTCTTCATCTTGACACGAGGCAAGTTCTCAGCAATCTTAGTTCCTGGAGAGACAAGGCTTAGCAAGGCTATAAGATACATTGCCAGTCCCTTCATGAATTTATCCTCTGTCTGTAGAACAGTCCTAGAACCCCTGAACACATTAGCAAAGCCCTCTCCCAGGATTTCTGTAAACATACAACAAGAAAATCCTTCTTCAGGGCTTCTGAACCAACAGAAAGGCTCCCAGACCCCTGCAACAACAGCACTGTCCTTCACCAGTGGACAGTATTCATTCTGTCTGCCGGACAGTCTCCAGACCCCTGCAACAACAGCACTGTCCCTCACCAGTGGACAGTATTCACTCTCTGTCTGCAGGACAGTCTCAGGCCTTCTTAACCAAATGCCAGGTTCCAGGACTTCTTCAACAGGACAGTCTTTCACCAGTGGACAAATCTGGCAAAATAACATCAAAACAGACAGACAAAGTACCAGCAAAACAGCCATGTCTCCTCAGTCCTTGGCAGCTCAGGGGGCAGGTCTCAAAAGTCCAGGGCAATTCAAAGCGGCCACCAGCAATCTCTTAGTCTCCCCCTCTCCACGAGGTGCTGCTTCCAAAAAGAACTTCCGCCTCTCTCTTGTCTCTCCAAATCTACATCACCAGCTCCTCCCACTTCAGGACTTTCTTTTCATATCAACAAGCCCATCCCACAGGTGGGATTAACAAACTCTGGGTTTTAATACAATCAATTTGAAAACCAAGCCAATACAGGGGAATCTTTAATTGCCATTACTATCACAGCGATTCAGTCAAAGGGTGGCACTCGAGGACCTAGAGGGCCATGTGTGGACGAAGGTTCCACACTGTTGGACTAAGGTTAGACAATAGGAAGGCTGACCCACCAGCAAGGAAACCTCTGGATTGAGATGAGGAAGGAATGTCCCTTAAGGGGGTAATAATGTAGCATAGAGAGCCTTAGACCTGGATTCTGGGGCCCTGAAACTTCCTAGCTGTGTGACCTTAGACAAATCACTTAAAATCTTATTACCTCATTTTCCTCCTCCACAAAATGGGTATACTAATAGATGTGGTGCTTATTCTGCCTACCTCATAATATAGCCTTAAAGGGCTATATACATATGAGCCATCCTTATTATTATCACTGTGTTACTGGCAGGAATGCTTGGCAACTTGTCAAAGTCTCCAGGCAGGTCTAGCACAGAAAGTGGGGCAAAGGGCAGTAGTTGGAGCTGCTTAAATTCCCTAAAATCCCATCCAGTTACTGGCTCTTCCTGCTCCATATTTAAGCCAGCCTTGTTAGGGGAACTGTAAAAGAAAGGGAGTTAAGCTTCTGCTGCCTCATTAGAGTTGTTTCCTTAGATCTAATCCCCTCATATGCTTGAGTTCGAAGGTCGCCATCCCCAAGGCATTCTTCATAACCTGGGAGGCTCCTTCTACTCAGGAAGGGTTCCCTTCTAATCCATCCCTCTCACTGAGGTGGGGGGAGACCATGGAGATTGACTAGCATATAGTTGGTGCTTAATAAATGTTTGCTGATCCATTAATTGATGGTCAAGGAGAAAATGGGCCAGGGACTTCAGACAGGAGCTAGGTCCCTCCCCAATTGGCAGGAAGTCCTTCCTGTTTTCTGTCCTCCATCTCCCTTGCTGAATTCTCTCTTTGCAAATGGTGCTTTCCTCAACCGTTTCTTTTCTCCCTTTCAGAACAAAAAGAGGATTTGAGGGACAAGAGGCCAGTGGCATACATGGGGAGAAGCCTCAACACAATTGTCCTCCATGTCCCTTAAGCAGCCTTCCAGGACTGACTAGAGGACAGGTAACAGCAGCCACTCAACCCCAGACAGAGACAGAGAGAAGAGATCTTCCTGTCACCCTATCAGCTGACGTCCACCCTCCTCCAGGAGGCTTTTCAGGATTCCTAGAACATGAGTCCTTTGAATTGCCTAGTTCCTGTCTGGGATAGGAGTACTTGAACTTCACAACTTTACTTATACTTTTAGCCCGTCTCTGTGTATTTTTACTAGCCTGGGAGCCCCATGGGGACAGGAACTGAGTCTGTGTTGAATAAAAGCTCTTAGATCCTGATGACTGATGAAGTTTATATTGGGATCAGGGTTGGGGTAAAGTGTCCTTGGGGAAGAAGGTTTTATAGACCAGAGACTCAGAGCTGGGGGTAAGGAGAGAAGAAAGGAGGAAGGAAGGGCTAAGGACCCCACCTGAAGAAGAAAAGATTTGGGGAAATGGGGAACATCCTTGGTTCTAAAGAGGAATATGCAGGGGATGTGCGTTGAGTTGCTTTTCTACTAAGGTGCCAGTGGAAGGAGCTGACCCTGTTGTAGGAGACCTGGATATTAGGCATTAGAGGGACTTACTCATGACAGGGCTGGGTGAAATTAACATCATCCTCCCTCCTTAGATCCCTCATATCAAGGTTGCCGAGAAAATTCCTTCTCCTTTTCCAGGAGAATCTAAGCCTTGAGAATCCATAAAGTACTAGACACCATTCCTTGGAACCAAAAGGGTGGGAAAGGAGGCATGGATACAGGCCTCCTGCTCAGAAGGTTATGGACACCCGTGGTCTGCCTCCCTAGGGGAATACATTTTATCTAATCCACATAGGAAAAACTCTGCTCCGGTGAAAGATCCTACCAAGACAGGGCAGTCCCACACATAGTAAGCCATCTCATCCCTCATGATTAGGAAATCTTTTCTGCAATCTCACCAACATCTCTCTGGCTGAAGTGTCAATGTGCTGCCCCTCTCTCCTCCTACCTCCATGAAGTCAGAGAGGGTGTTGTCTGACTCTGCAGAGAAAGGGATGGGGGCTAGATTGCAGGTCTGACTTGCCAGCAATAGGGAAATGAGAGAAATTTCACCTGGAGACTTTGAAAGTGGGGACTGGCATGGAAAGGAGGAAGGGGTAACAGAGGTATGGCAGTGAGAGAAGGGCTTCTGAAACCATACACATACTGGAGAAGTTCAAAGAAAACTGCTTTGGCCATCAGAAGACCTGCCTCTCTCACCTTAAATAAGCCATTTTCCTCCTTTATTCTGTTTTCCTCCTCTATAAAATGGGGATAATAATAGCATCTACTTCACAAGGCTGTTGTAAGGCTCAAATGAAATAATATATGTAAAGGGTTTTGCAAGCCTTAAAGGGCTATGTAAATGTTAGCTCCCATTTAACCCCTCTGAGGGAGAATTTCCTTAAAATGAGGATAACACTTGCATTAACTACATCATAATAATACCTACTAAACGTTCCAGTTACTTTCCCCCCTCCTATCTAACCACAAAGAGGAGTGATAGAAATGCAGGTACTCCAGATCACCAAGATCTACCTGAGAGGGTGAATCCTCAGCCATCCCCTTCCCCCACTCTTTTTGGGGTGGGTTTTATAACACAATCCAAGCTCTCCTAGCCAGGATCTAATTTCCAACTCTGTAGTTCCAGATTTGTGGTTGAGATGTATGGGGAAGGGATGGGGATAGGGGGGTAAGCATCAGGCACAAAGCCCCAGGGAGCCAAGGAGTTTTGACTTTGGAGAATCAGGCAGGGCCAGGGGGGTGCTAATTAAGGAGGGAGGGAGGGCAGGCTGGGCAGTGTCTGGCCAGAGTGTAAATGTGCCGGAATCCTAACACTGCAGGCTGGCCTGACCGTCTGTCATCGGCAACACATACCCTTTGTTGAGCAGAGCATCAATCTTCAGCCACTGTGTGCGGTGTGGTAGGGTCTAGCAGATAGAAGCAGCTCCAAATTTGGGGAAGGGAACTTAGAGAACACCATAGCCAACCCCTCATCTTTTACAGAGGAGGAAACAGAGACTGACTTGTCTAAAGTCACAGAACCAAAGTGTGTGTGTGATTGGAACCTAGGCCTTCTAACAGGGGGCAGTGGAATAGGGTGAGTGCTCCATTTGTGCCAAAAAAAAAAAAATCTAGGTTCAAATCCCAACCATTTTGTATGACCCTGGATAAATCATCTAATTTTTTGAGATCTCATTCTGTTCCTAAATCCAGAATACCCAGGATGCAACAGCTGTCTAAAAGAGATTGAGGGTACTATTCTTAGAAGTGATTAGGATCAATTAACATCCCTATCCAAGGACCCCACCTTCCACCTGATCTCACTTTCTCTCCAGGAGGCCTTTGGGATGCTTTTGGAGAAAGTAGGCCCCCCCACTGAGAACCTTGCTCCACTGTGAAGGTCAATGGAGAGGCCAGGGAAGATCTCAATTATTTTCTCTGGCATCTGGTCTAAAACCTCAAAACTCCAAAAGACCATTTATTACACCCATCTAAGGACCCTTTCCAGTAAAACTCCCCTGCCCCCCAAAATTTAGGGACCCTGAGGACAGGAGGGTAAAGGGATACACCCCACAAACAGGAATTTGGATGACAACTTTGAAGAGGAGAGCATTGAGCCTAGAAATTATGAGACTGAGTTATGTGGGAAGCCTGGGTCTTGAGGTGCTTCCTTCCTTCCTTCCTCTTCTACCCCTGCCCCCCATCTCTGGTCCTAACTTTAATTCTGATGACTGAAGTACTAGTTCTTTAGGTGTCATTAGGAGAACTTACAAGGGTCAGTGGGGCCTTACCCCACCCCCTCTCATTGAGCTTCAATTCCAGAAAGGACAGGGGGAGAAGTCTGGGACATGTTGGAATGCAGATCCCAGATTCCCACCATGTGTATGCAAATTAGACCCGTCTGTATGCAAATTAGACCTGTCTGTATGCAAATGAGACCAAGGGGCATTCTCTTCTCAGAGTTACCATAGAGCTCACCGATCTAGGACCCCTTCTTCACCCCCACCCCCACCCCATTCTTTGGAGGGCCCCCGAGCCAGGCAGGGAGGAGAGAGAACTCTGAAGGCTCTCTCCTTCCAAAGAGAATAGAGTGAGGGCCACTGGCTCAGTAGCAGGAAGGGTGAGACTTAATTGTAGGAGGCCTTAGGGGAATAAAGGAGATAGGAAAGAGAGGGGAAGGGTGAGAACTGTTGGAAGCTGGAGCTGGGCCGGGTGTAGACAATAGCCAAGGCTTCTCAGTGGTAGGGGTCAGGGTATAACTGAACTGAACTGGAAAGACCAAAGGTCCCTCGGAGGGGTATGTATAGGGGATGGGGGAGAGATGTCATTAACATATAGCATCTGGATTTGGAAAGGATTTTAGAGTTAGAACCTAGTTCCAGAGCTCATAGGCCATGGGGTCCAACCCCCTCATTTTACAGAAGAGGAAACTGCATAAAATGACTTAGCTCAAGGAAATAAGTGTCAGAGTCAGGATTTGAACTCAGGTTCTCTGAACTCTCAGGTTCTCGAACTCAGCACTTAACGGGGACTGACAGTGACTTGCCCAAGGTGACACAGATCCAAGAATTTTACTCAAGTCTCCTGACACCGTATCCAGTGGTCTTCCCACTGTGCCCTAAGCCAGAACTTCTCAGGCTAGAAAAGAGGAATAATCTTCCCCTGCTATTTCAGGGTTGTGATGGGGGCTGGAGAGTAGAAGAGGAAGCTAGATACAAGCTTTCCTCTCCCAGTTCCTGTGCTGTCCTGAGGGTGCCTGTGTGTGTGTTGGGATTGTAAGTGACTGGCTCAAGGTCATACAATAAACCTCAGGAGCACAATTTGAACCCAGATCCTCTTATTACATAGCCAGGTCACTTTCCACTATAGCACATGGCCTATTCCCCTGCCCACCATCAGCCAAGTGCCTGTGGTTGACCTCACTTATGTAAGCACTGCAGGAATGGACATGGGGTTCCCCACTCCTATCACTTGGGGATTTATTCGATAACTGTAGTATCAGAGCACTGTGCTGAGTGGAATGCAGGCAGACTGGGTGGTATCTACCACCCCTGGGGTTGGAGACAGCAAGCTTGTTGGAGGTCTCAATCTGTCACTTGCTAGACATGTGACCTTGCCCAATCAGTTCTCTGTGGGACTTTTCCTTCATCTGTACCATGAGGAGACTGAACAAGATGGTTCCCCTGATCCCTTCCTGCTTTGAGATTCAGAGACTCCTTAGGCTCTGGGGGAGATGTAGAGAAGAGGAAGGTGACTGGTTTTTTACCTTCTAAGAAACAGGGACTAATATCACAGGGTCTGAGAGACAAGGCAACCCCAAGTGATTCAGCCAATACCCATCAGTGTTTTGAATGTAGAAGGATTTGATTGAGCAGAGTGGGAGCCTGATCACTGCTTAGCCAGGGAGTGTGGGACAGAAGGATTGGGAGGTAGGTAATGGGCAGTGCTGAACTTGCCCAGAATTGTAGACTCTTGGGGCCTGAAAGAACCTGGAAGCAGCCTGAGCTCAAGCAGGGCAACTGGGAGCATTGACATTATGTGTTGAGGGGAAGGAGGAGAGGGCATGCTTCCTTTCTGCTTAGGGGAAAGAGGAAAACAATTTCCAGATCCTGGGCAGATCAGCCCCAGAATTAAGAGCAGGCAGGGATAGGTCTGCTAGAATCGTACTGTTTGTCTAGACCAAGAACGACCCTGGGCAGAGGGATCCCATAGGTCATCTCGGGTACAGGGATGCTTCAGGCCAGGGGATATGTCTTTCTGCACCATGGTCAGACAGTCTAGAGAGGCTGTCATGGTTCCCTGTGCTGGGGTAGATGACAGACTGGTTAGCTGGATCACAAGCTGCCTTCCCCACAACTGAATCTGTCCCAGGAATAAGAATTCCTAGTCATGACTGCCTCAGAGGCAAGAGAAGTGATTTTCCCAAGGTCATTCAGAAAGTAAGTGGGGAAAACCCAGACTGGGGAGGTTACTATGGTATAATGCAGAGCAGAAGTCTGAGAATCAGGAGGCCTGGACAGGATTCCCATCTCTGCCCCTTACTAGCCTATGTCTTCAGACAAGTCACCCTAGGCCTCAGCTTCCTCATTTTAAAAATAAAAGGATTAACACACTAGATCAGGGTTTCTTAATCAGGGTTCTATAGGCCCCTTGGAGATCTAAGGATAGTTTTGAGTGGATCCTGAACTTAACTGGGGAAAAAAAATGAAGTCTTTATTTTTCACTAAGCTTTGGTTCTTTTGTAAACCTACACATTTTATTTTATTCATTTAAAAACGTTACTCTGAGAAGGAGTCCATAGGTTTCAGCCAATTGTGGAAGGGACCCATGATGTGAAAAAGGTTAAAAATCCCTGAACTAGAGGACCTATAAAGTCTGCTCTGGCAATCTGTGAATCTGTAAAACCCAGTCTCCCAATTGTCGACTCGCCTTTACCCTATACTGCCTCTTGTGGGCAAGTCTGAGATTAGAAAGGACAAGGGAAAGGGTCAGTATTGTCAGCCTGGAGAAGAAAGAAGCTGAGAAATACATTTCCTCCAGCCTTCAGAGCCTCTCTCCCCAGCAGCAAAGCAGTAACTGAGCCATCCTCAGGCTGGCATCGTCACTGTCCACAGGATGGGGGAGATGAGCTATGATGGGGGGGGCGGCGGCATAGACACATGGCTTTCAAGGCCTCCCCGGTGCCTCCACCCCCCACATCCGATCAGTCCCAGTGCCTTTGTGCCGAAGGGATTGTAGGCAAAAAGAGACCTTCTTGTTAGAGACTTGGAGGTGGGGGTAGGGGGGAGTGAGGAGCTCCATTCATAATGCCCAGTGTCTCTTGTTTTGCCAGCTCACCCCCCCCAGCCCTCCTTCCTGAGCTGATGGCAGTGCCCCCCCCTCCCCGTCTCCTCAGTTCCCTGCCGTTTCCTGGTGTCTCCTTGGCTCTGGCCTGTGAGAAGGGACCAAGGCTGCTTGTGTGGGGAAGGTCTGAGGAGTGAAGGGACCCCCCCAACCCCACCCCGACCCGGGCCCCTTGCCTTTCACACTGTTGGCCCTGAAGCCGTGGGAACCTGTGTTGCCAGCTGGGCATCAGTGCCCAGCTCTGCCTACCCCCCTTCCCTGGCCAGCTTGCCGACCCCAGCAGGGAAGGAGGAGGAACAGGATAACCCAGAAACCAATGGAACCTCCCACAACCCTCTACCAAATCTTTCATCCTCCCCCCAAAAAAACCCGATTCACTCTGGGGCTGGATAAGAGAAATTCTTAGCACTAGTTATGAATCTCCCAGACAAATGAATCATTTGCAAGTCAATTAGAAATTGATGCTTCTTATTTTTTTGTGTTGGGGATCAACACACTGGGTTTTCCTTCTCAGACACTGGAGGGTTTTTGAGAAGCACTGGGTCTCTACCCCTGCTTTCACCCTAGAAGCTTTCACAGATCTAAAACTAGAAGGCACCCTGAAAGTCATCTCCCCTAACACCCTCATTTTACAAATGAGGAAACTAAAGTCGGTTGGGATTGTAACCCACTGGTTCAAGGTCATGCAGTAAGCCTCAAGAGCACAATTTGAACCCAGGTTCCCAGATTAAACAACCAGGGTCCTTTCCAGTATAGCATGTTGCCCATCCATCTGCCCACCATCAGCCAAGTGACTGTGGCTGACCTCACTTATCTAAGCACTGTAGGATTCGACTCGGGGTTCCCCACTCCCCTCCCAGTCATCACCGGGGGATTTATTTAATGACTAGTGTGTTGGAGCACTATGCTGGCCCGAGGTGTGAGAAGAGTGCCATTCTTGCCCTAATGTTTCCATCAGCCCACCTGGGGAGAGAAGGAAACTATAGCTCAAACCCATCAAACTCTGTCCCTCGAACATGTGCTCCATCTGGGACATTCTGCTTAAAGTTTCCCTAAATCCTGCCTGTCGTAGGACTGGCCGGTCTTCTGACTAGATTAGTCATTTGTCCAATTCTGAGATTCTGGGGTTCCAGAAGCCAGTCCACCTTAACACAGCAGGGACTGGACAAGGGCATGGAGAAAGGATCACAAACAAATCTGGACGGCGTAAATGATCATGGAACTGAAAGAGATCATCTTAAATCCTTTCCATTTCAAAATCCTATGATCCTATAAAACTACAGAACAGTCTTTGAGTATTAGAACCATGGTCCCATTCCAGATGGGAAGCAGCAAAAGTGATTTCAGGTAGTCCTGTAGACTAGATAATGTTCATATCAAGAGACTTCCCAATGCCTAGCTGCAGACCATCCCTCAGAGAGGCAGGGGACTGGACTAAAAGACTTGGTCCCTAGCCTAAGGGGACTTTAGATGAGAAATGGGGATCCCAGCGTGAAGAGGACCAGATTCTTAATTGGGGGAGGAGCTGAAGGGGGAAGGTTGGGAGGGGAACGAAGCCCTGGAGCCAGACCAGCCATCTGAGAAAGATTAAGGGATTATAATTAAAACACTTTGGAGGAACAGGGGCCTCTGAGCAGGTGGGTTGGGGTTGGCGTTAATGATCTAATTGCTGCCTTCAGCCAAGGATAGGGCTGCTGTTCTGGATAATGAGTAGGGGATATTTCTTCGGGGCTGGGGGAGCCTTTCAGGAGGAGGGGCTTTGAGAGCTGGGGGAAAGGAATCATCCTCCTTCACTTTGAACTGTTCTGCCTCTGACGGGGAGCCCACCCCCATCAGCCCCTCCCTTTCGCCCCCCACCAGAAGATGACAGCTTTTGTTACAGCAGGAAGGAATTAGGTTAGACTCTTGGATTAATTCCTGGTGAGTCATAGGGTCAGGATGTAGGACTGTAAAACTTGGAGCTAAAAAGGACCTTTAAAAATCATCTAGGGTAATGTCCTCATGTTACAGATGAGAAAACTAAGACCTACTGTATTTTGAATTTATTTATTTAAGGTTTTACTTAAGACTTTCAATTTTTCCACTACAGGAATTTCCCTTGTGAAACACTTCCTTGTCCCTCATCAAAAAGAAAACAGTCACATAAAACCATTGGGCAAAAAAAAGTCTGAGAGGCTACCTACTGTTGTACCATTTCTTATCACTTAGCCAAGAAAAGGCAATTAATAAGGTTAACTGCTTTTTTTTATTGGTAATTTCATTCCCACTGCCATTGCTATCATTATTGTGAATGTTGTTCTGCTTTTTGTCTTTATCTTACACCATTTCACTAAAGTATTTCCATGTTTCTCTAAATTCCTCATTTAAGTCAATTCTTATGACTCAGTAGTATTCCATTACATCCATATACCCATTTTATGTCCATTTTTTCCCACCTATTACAAAAACTGCTGCTATAAATATTTTGGAGTATGTCGGACTTTTTTTTTTTTTTTTTGCCAACTTTGACTTCCTTGGGACATAAATCCAGTAGTGAGAAGGTTGGGTTAAAGGGTACTTCTGTCACAGAATTCCAGAATGGTTGGAAAAATTTATAGCAACCACCAACAATGTGTCAGAATGTTTGTCTTCACACAGACATTCTAACTCTAGCCTATTCTTTCTTTTTTTTTTAATTTTTTTTATTTTTAGACACATATTAAAACATAATAAAATTAAATATTAAACTTAAATATAAAATAAGAAAAAAAAACATGTCATGTACACAACAGAACATAGGAGAGGATTCAGAATGTATAGCAATAACTTTCCATTTCAAGAAAGCCTATATATTAAATAAATATTAAATATTGAGCATTATGTTGAAAGCTGTCCATCTTTTCTTTGTTCCCATATAGGTTTTCTTTTATTCTCTGCTGTACACTTTTTACTTTGGTGTTTTTTTTTATGCAACTTGAATCTCTTTTTAGACTCCAACACAGAATAGAGAAAAGAAAAAGAAACATATCATAAACTTAAATATTGTGATTTAAATACAAAGAAAAGAAAAAAAAAGCATATCATGTGCATAGCAGAACTTAAGAGAGGATTCAAAATATATATCAATAAATTTTCATTTCAAGAAAGCCTGTATGATAAATACTACACATTGTGTTGAGAGCTGTCCACCTTTTCTTTGCTTCCTTGTAAGTTTTCTTTTGTTCCTGTGTGCTTTTTACTTTGTTCTTTTTCTCCCTTTCCTCCACCCCCCCCCCAGGCTACAATTAAGTGTGGATATATACATACATATGTAGGTACATATATAGACATACTTTCCCTAACAAATTCTACTCCTGATCTTTGTTTTCATGTTTGTGCATATCCTTCTTTTATCATCTTTTTGATGAGTGTGAAGTAAAACTTCAAAGTTGTTTTCATTTGTATTTTTTTTCATTATTAGTAATTTAGAGCAGTGGTCAAGCACTCTACAGCCTGAGAATCAAATCCATGCTCCTTCCCCTTATTTGTTTAGCCTAAGCTCTAAGAATGGCTGTTACATTTTAAAGTACAGTAGTACTTTACCTTAAAAGATAAGAATCAGGCGTCTAGGTGTCGAAGTGAATAGAGCACCGGCCCTGAAGTCAGGAGGACCCGAGTTCAAGTCCAGCCTCAGACACAACACAAATACTAGCCATGTGACTTTGAGCAAGTCACTTAACCCCAATTGCCCTCCAAAAAGCAAAAAAAAAAGATAAAAATCATTCTTAGCTCATGAACCATATAAGAAACAGACAGCTACAGATTTTTTTTTAAAGCAATTGGGGTTAAGTAACTTGCTCAAGGTTACATGGCCAGGTGTTTCTGGGTGGGTGCTAAGTGTCTGAGCCCAGATTCGATCCCCAGGTCATCCCAACACTGGGGCCGGTGCTCTTACTCGCTGTGCTACCTGGCCACCCCAACAGCTACAGAATTTGAGCCCTTCGGTTATGGTTTAGCAGTCTGCATTTCTTCTTTTGAAAACTGTTCATAACCTTTGACCACTTATCTACTGAGAAGTGACTCTTGGTCTTATTATTAATATATGAATACATAATTAGACTTTTATCAGAAATATTGGATGCAGATTTTCCCCATTGACAGCTTCTCTTATTCTACCTATGCAGATTTTGTTTTTCAAAAGCTTTTAAATTTTGTGTAATTGAACTTGTCTATTTTTATATTTTTGATTCCCTCCATTCCTTATTTTGTTAAGAATTCTCTCTATAGATGTAAAAAGTAACTTCTTCTGTTCTATTTTATATGATCTTTCATATTTAAGTATCCATAGTCAAGTATCCATTTGGAGCTTGTTGTGATAATGATATAAGGTATTAGTCTAAACCTGTCTTCTTTTTTTATTTATGTATTTATTTGTTAGTTTATTTTTGAAGTTTCATCTTCCTATCTTATCCAGACTAGAAGGACAACGGCTACTCATGATCTGACTCCATTGCTGATTGGAATAGAAATTTTGACCTGCTCTATTTCCAACTTGGACCTCCTCAAACAACCAGACAGCCCCCATTCCTGGGGGCTCCCCATATTGGTCCCAGACTTAATGCAGACACTTAACTGACTTTTGCTTTATAACTCAGAATTTCTGAGCTCAAGCAATCCACCATCCTCACCTTCCAAGCACCAGGGACTACTGTTACTAAGTACCACACTCAACCACACCTATTTTCTGAAAAACTACTTTTCCATTTTCTCAGTATTCTTTGTTGAGTAGAGAGCCTTTTGCCTGGTGGTTTGTGTTCTTGGGTTTAATGAATGCTGGGACTTTTTGTTTCATTGCTTTTGGGTTTAACTTATTTAGTCTGTTCTACTGCTATATTCTAAATTAAAATGACCAGTCTCTGGCTACATGCAAATGAGAACCTGACTAAAGCACAGCATTATCCCCATGCTATAACTTTGGTCTTGGGTATCCCAAGGGGCCTATTCACACTCTTGATCTGAAAGTTGGTTAAAGGAGGTAAACAGGCTAGGTGATATGTAAATCCAAATTGTTTATTACCTTAAAGCTAGCTGAAGCTAGCAAACTTGTATGTTCAAGGAGCCAAAACTAAGTTCTGACTGTCTGATACAAGAATGATCAGGTTTAAATATGTTTTAGAACAAATCTCAACTCAGCATGTCAGTGTCACTCAAATTTATGATCTCCATATGTGTTTAACCATATTATGAGAAAGGAATGTTCTTAATTGAATAGTTGGTAAATAAAATAAGAAAGTTGACAAAGTGTAAATTGAAATTATGACCCAGGATATCTGTATTTTCTTTGCCATTAACATGCTATAACATAGTATGTGTCCATAAAATAAAAGTATTATGATAAGAAAAAGTCCCATTATTCAAAATAGTGTCTTGGGTTAAGGGTCTCATCCTTAATGGTTATAAACAGAGGAAAAATACTCTTAAGTCAGCCCCATCTGGCTTTGTTGACATAGGAAGAGATATTCTCTGAGTTTACTTAAGAGAACAAAGAAGCTGTTAGGTCCAGGTTCTTCTGATTGATTAGTTCAGGCTCTGGCCCTTATTAAGGCCCAAAAATGATATTAAATGATTATCAATACCATAACCGGGTGTCCTGCACCTTTCCCTCCTTTGTCTTTTACTATACACTACAATTGTAATTTTCTTGGGCTATTTATTCCATCATTTAAAAAAAAAAGATTATCCTTGGCTCTGTATCAGTTCATACAAGTCTTCTCATGTTTTTCTGAATTCCTCAGATTGGTTAATTCTTATGGTATAATAGGATGCTGTTAAGACTCATCCAAGATCATACCATGAGCAGGTGACGGAATCAGAATTATAACCAAGATTTTATGACTCTAATTCCAACTTTCTTTCCAATCTACAACATAATAATAATAGTAGCACATATATGTATGTATGTATAATATGTCATATTATATAAATACCTTAAGTACTATTCCAGAGAGAGAGAGACAGAGAGAGACAGAGAAAGAGAGAGAGCCTATTATGTGTAAGACATTGTGCTGGGCACTAAGGGCACAAAGACAAAAATTTAATCCTCCCAGCCCTCAAGGAGCTTATATTCAACTTTTCCTCTGGGTAGTAGTATTCACAAAAAGTTATCCTGAGAAGGGCCAGGGGGACTTGTCTTTGTGTGCTTTGAAGGAAGTTATATTTAATCTTAGAGGTAACAGGAACCTTGCCTTTCTATCTTCTATATTCTCATTTTTCTCTTGGTGGTGAGAAGATGTGGAAAAGGGAAGTTGGATAGTAATTAGGTCAGAATGTGAACAGAGTATTCATTCACAAGTCTTCCATGCATTTAGTAGCCTTTCTAATTGAGAAAGAGCATGGGACTGGAGAATGAATCAGTCTAAAGCTTTTAGGACAGCTATTCTCAAACCGGTCAGAGCTGAGGGAAAGAGATTTTTCACTTCTGGGGTACACAGGGAGCTGGGTTCTATTTTATGGGTCTCCGGGGCCAAACTAGGTCTAGGTAGCTAGATAACTAGATACACTAGCTTAACTGAGTCTAGAACTCTGTCATTTTCTTATGGAGGAATTCTTAATTAACCTGTACTGCTGTATCTTTTTTGAATTTGTATATTGTTTTCCTGTGTATATAAACCCTTAAAAACAGTCTTGCAGTCTATGGTGTGAAGAGACAGGATATCTCAAATGGGGGAGGGGGGAGCCTACTAAACACAAACCAAAAAGTCTTTTCTCTCTGCTCCTGAAATATGCAGGGTTTTGTTTTCTTCCTTTTCCATTTTATAGATGTGGAAACTGACTCACAGAGGTGGTGATTTGCCTAATACCACATGGTCAGCAAGTGATTCTGGCAGATGCTTCTAAGCTGGAAAAGCTTCTAGGCTGATCTCCTAGCCAGAGCCAGAGCTAGGATGGGGCAACTGAGCCTTTGCTCTAGAGTACTGTATTTAGAAAGCAGTGACAATACTTACAATGTTTCATCATCGTAGCCAGTCAGTAAGGATGTCAGTCAACAAGCATTTGTTAAAGGCTTACCAAGTTAGGGGTGGCTAGGTGGCGAAGTAAATAGAGCACTGGCCCTGGAGTCAGGAGGACCTGAGTTCAAATCCAGACTCAAACTTAACCTCAATTGCCCCTCCAGAAAGAAAAAGGTAAAAAAAAGTTAGTAAAAATAAAGACTTACTAAGTCCCAGGCACTATGCTAAGCAGTGGGGTTAAAAAAAAAAAAAGGCAAAAGCATGGTCCTTGCTTTCAGGGAACTCATTCTAATTCACAACTAAACATACAAGATATAGACAGAGTAGATGGAAGTTAATCTCAAGAGGGAAGACATTAGCAAAGTGGAGAGGAGACTGGGAAAAGCCTTCTGCAAATGGGATTTGATTTGAGTCTTGAAGGAAGCTAGTAGGTGAAGGTGAGGAGAAAGAGCATTCCAGGCATGGAGGAGAGCCAGAGAAAAGGGATAGTCAGGGATGTTGTGTTCAAGGACAGAAAGAATACAGAAAGGAGAAAGTGAAAGTATAAGAAGACTGGAAAGGTAGGAAGGAGCCAAGCTGTAGGGGGAAAAAAAAACCAGACCTTAGTACCTTATTACCTAGAATAATAGTTAAAATAGTAAGCTACCAGATGTCAGACTAGGGTGAGCTACCCATCTACCTCAATCAGTTTCTCACTCTCCCTGTGTGTGGAGCTTCCACATCCTTGGATCCTAGACTCTCTGAATCACCACCACAGAGAAGTGTGTCCTCCCCCTCCCCCCCCAAACTCCCATCTCCAGTTCAACAGAAGGCATCCTTTATGCTTAGTGTCTCAGACATAGTTTATAGTGCTTGCCCCAGGCACAAAAATTCCTAGTTACAGCTCTGGGTTCAGAAACAATTAACCTATCAGCTGAAGAACCTGAGTTCATCACTAGCAAGTTTGCAACTAGGTGATGAGGATTTTTTGGACTACAAGAATTCAAGGAAATAGTCTACAGAGCTGGGGCAAAAGCATGCTGGAGCCAACTTATACCAGGTCAAGAGAGCTGATCCTGTTACCTCCTATTACCCATTTACAGTGTAAGCATTTACCTCTTGGAAACTGGCAAACGCTACAGATTGGGGCCTGATTTATTGACTTGTTGATTATCTAGACTTAAGAAAGTGATGAAGAAAATGTCTATAATTAGATTAAATTTAAAAGTATATTCTGCATACATTTCTTCTTTGGAAAGCTGGTTGTTATATACTTACTAATATACCCCTCTTTGGAGAAGTTCAGTTTTACTGATGAAATCATAGATTTTTTTTTTAATATTGAAGCATATGCCCTCTAAAAATGGTACTTGTAAAATTATACATAGTGTCAAAAAATAGATGCTTAAACCAGATATATGATGGTACTGGTCTTTCCAGCTCCCTCAGATGAAAGTTCCCAGGATCACCAAAGTAGTTCTTTTCAATCAAGTCTATAATTGGAAGCAAGGGAAAGAACACTGTTAATTCATTCCTTTCATTCCCCCCATTCAACAAGTTAAGCCAGGTCTATGTGAACATCACTGTCCTGGGTGCTAGTGACCCATAGGCAAGATAGGCAGAAGGTCACTGGGCCTGGAGTCAGGAAGACCTGAGTTCAAATGTAATCTCAGATACTTGGTAGCTGTGTGACCTTAGAGCACTTAACCTCTATCTGCCTCAGATTCCTCATCTGTAAAATGGAAATGATAGTAATAGTATCCATCTCTAGGGTTGCTGTGAGACTAAAATGGGATAATATTTGCAAAGCAGTTTGCAAACCTTAAGGTACTATATCAATGCTAGCTATGATGATGATGAAGATGATATAAAGATAACTAAAACACTATTATAGAGGAGTGAGACATATAGGCCTAGTTCTATAATTCACTTGCTGTGTGACCTTGGGTCAGATAATTGCAATTTCTGGACCTCAGTTTCTCCCTCTATTAAATGATGGGGAGAGGCAGCTAGGTGGCACAGTGAATAGAGCACCAGTCCTGGAGTCAGGAGGACCTGAGTTCAAATATGGCCCCAGACACTTAACATAAAACCAGCCATGTGACCTTGGGCAAGTCACTTAACCCTAATTACCCTACCTTCCCCCCTCCAAAAAGCAAAAAAAAAGTTTATGGGGATACAAATGATCACCAGGAAGTTTCCTTCTAGCTTATAAGTCTATAGACAATTAATGCCTAACACATTATAACATTATAAGCGCCATATTGGCTCAGAGGGAGACATTGATATTGGTTGAACTGGTCAAGGAGGCTTTGGGAAAGAGGTGGGGGTTACAGAAGCATTATTGTTGTTTGTCCTTCATTCTCGAAGAGGACATCAGAAGGGTGATGTCTTGACTTGCAAGTGAGTTGTATTTGAGTGAGGCAGAGTTGCACAAGGTCATCAGCCTTGTTCTCTTCTCCAGTTATCAGTGTCCAATGGCAAGACATAGGTCAAGACAACTGGCAATTGCCCCAATACAATGGGAGACCTTGACCTTTTTAAGCTAAGGTCTTTCCCAAGTCTCGGTTTGTCTGAGGCAACATCCGTTCAGTAATTAAAGACTATGTAAGAATGGAGACAAAGATGGCCTAATTTGCCTTCACCAAAGAGTAAATTTGGGAGGGGAAGACCCTTCAGAGTACAGAATCATAGGACTTGGAACTAGAAGGGACTGCTCCCTCTCAGAATTATCTTCCTTCAACCAGAATTCCTTAAGTGACTCTATACAATACACTATCACTAAAGGCAATAATGCTAATAACCCTCAAGGAGAGCTCTTCTAGACTCAACCCTCATGCCACCTCCTCCAGGATAGTCTTCCAAGATTCCTACTTTGGCCCCACTTGTTGGCACTCTTTGCCTTCCCCAAATTACCTTGTTTTTACTTATCTATTTCCATGATGTATCTCCCTGCCCCAAATAGATTGTATAGTCCTTAAGGACAGGGACTATTTTGTTTTGTCTTTGGGGATACCCAGTGCCTGGCACTGTGCTTGGTACATAGAGGGCACTTACTCAATATTTCTTGGGTTGAATTATCAGTGCTTACAAAGAGAGGAAGTGTCAGAACAAGAATCTGAATCCAAGGTCCTTTGACTCCAAATTCAAAGCTTTTTCTCATAACATTTGAGCTGAGCCTTGAAGGTTTTGTCTGGGCAGAGCAAAGAAAAGGGGGGGGGGGAGCAGCCCAGCCATCGACATTAATGCAAGCAAAGTATGAGGGTTTTGACTGAGTTTTGGAGACTATCTCTCATACACATTGATGTTTGGAGGAATTGTTTCCTCTCCTGTCCAAAGGAGCCTCAGAACCACTCATCCCTGGCTACCCATTCTCCAAACCTCAGTAGTCCCACTCTGGAACAGGGCTCTAACTAGGACCCTTAGCACCCAGGAAAAGTACCACAAGCCCTAGGCAAGTGGGATAAGACACACCCTTTGGATGGGGAGGGAACTCATGGGACCCAAAGATTCTGGAACACCAATGCAAGAGCATTACTGGGGGTAACGCCTAGCCTAGTAGGGTGGGGACGGCATGTGGAAGGTGGGGATGGGGAGGAGCATGCCCTCCCAGAGAGCCTTTTAGAGTCTTGCTAGGTAGGAAGGTTCTAAGCTCTGTGGTTTCCATGCTGCTGAAGAGCTGCAAGTGCTATCAGCACCCTTAGATTCAGCATGGGGGACTAAGTTCTAGCTGCTCCACCCCCAATTCTCCAGTGTATAATAGCCTGCCAGGAAATGGGCAACTTCTATAAACATTTAGGGGTAACCTTTGTGTCCAGCTGAAATGAGATGAACCTTTTCTGTACCTAGTCATAGTAGGTAGTTAGGTAATAAGCATTTATAAAGTACTTCCTATGTACCAGGCATTTTGTGCTAGTTGTTTCAATTGTGTCTAACTCTTCATGACCCTATCTTGGGTTTTCTTGGCAAAGATATTGGAGTGGTTTGCCATTTCCTTCTCTACCTCATTTTACAGATGAGGAAACTGAGGCAAACAGGGCTTAGTGATTTGCCCAGGGCCACACAGTTGGGAAGTATCTGAGGCTGGATTTGAACTCAGGAGGAGCACAGTCTAGAGAGGAATAAAGCTTGGTTATCCTCCCCAAAATGTAAGCCCCAAAGAACTCACTAATGGGAAACGGACAGCAGCATGACGGCAGGATATGGTAGAGTGAGAAAGCCTAGAAGCTGTTCCAGAGTAAGTCATGGTGGCAAAGCCACTCTACTCAGGACCCTTGCCAAAAGGGGAATGAAGTCAGAGGATTTTTAGCTGGGAATAATTTTAGAGATCGCCTCGTCCTTTTATTAAGGGGATATGTTCTGTGAAGTTTGGATTCAGTCAAAGGGCCGCACTTGAGGACCTAGAGGGCCACATGTGACCTCAAGGCTGCAGGTACCCCACCCCCAATCTAGTCCAATCCCTCATTTTATAAGTGAGGGACCCAAAGTGGAAAATGAATTTGCTTTTCTTTGTATCACTAGAATTTAGCACAGTGCTTGGCCCATAGTGGTATTATGAATCCTTTGTTTTTGAAGAGAATCAATAACATTACAGGTGATATCCTGACTGGTGGTGAATTGGATTTAAGTGAGGTAGAGTTGTACAAAGTTGTCAGCCTCACTCTCTCTTCCAGAGACATCTAAGTCTAGTGGCAAAATAAAGTCGACAAATGGTGATGGCCCAGGATGAAGTGGATGACCTTGGCATCTTCAATATCTGACCAAGCTCTAAATTAAGCTACAGCTCCTGCTTCAGCCACCTTCATGGCCATTAGAACAAATTGTTCTCGTGCACCCATTCTGCTGGAGGAAGTCTTCACATACTTGGGGTAGACATACCCCAAACTCATCATTGAATTTGAGCCCTATCAATTACCTTCAACCTGATTTAGCCTGTCTGAAGAGACAGTTTTACCAGTGTGATCAAATTTTCATGCTATAGCTTCTTGAGGGATAATAATAGCACCCACTTTACATGGCTGTGGTGAGGGTCAAATGAACCTCTATACATGAAGCACTTTGCAAACTGTAAAGCCCTATACGAGATATCCCAAAAGTGCCTTTCTAAGCTTTAAATGGCACTAAGATTTTTGGAACATATTGCATAAAAGCCAGCTATTATTATTGTAGCATTAGTGGCTGTGGAATAGTAAAGAGTACTGAGCTTGGAATCAGGAAGATGAGTTCAAATCCTACCATGAAGGCTTCAGCTGTGTAACCTAGAATAAGTCGCTTACCATCTGTGTTGTTCCAGACAACTCTCTAGGCTTTAGTAGATGGGTTATGATCTACTTTGGTGAGAGCCCCACTAGCTGAGGACATTTACAGATGTCGTTGTTGTTGTGGGATGAGGGAATAAAAGGAAAAAGGGAGTAGAGGCCAGAATTAGGTCTTTAGTTATGGTCTAACAACAGGAAAAATGACATTTATTTAAGGTCCATTGAAGACAATGTCTGAACCCCAAAAATCAAACTATCAGTGTTGGAGGAAGGTCTGGGGAGTGAAGAGTGACTAGGCTTAGGGTTCACAAGATTACAGATTTAAAACTAGAAGATACCTCAAAGGTCATCTAGTCCAACTGCCTTATTTTATAGAGAAGTAAAATGAGGCCCAGAGAGAACAGACCACTTGAACAAGGCCACTACACAGACAGAGGATTCAAACCCAGACCTCTGGTGTCAAAATTCACTGCATCCAGTACTTAGAATGATATCTGGCACAAATAGGCACTTAATAAATGTTTATTGACTGATTGACTATATTATGCTGCCTCTTATTTCAGGGATCAAAGAAAAGTTTAGAAATTAATTTTTTAAAAGGGATGGGGGAAATCCTGGGTCCAACAATAAAACCTTGGAACCAGCCCAAGTATAGAAACTGAGAACACTGTGGATCACCAGGGCTTGATCCTTTAAATGGCCCAGTAGAGGTTGGGTTCCCTTTGAGGGTATTGAGCCAAGTGTGAGAAGGGTCCAGTGATAGTGTATGAATGGTCCTGTGAAGGCTGGGATCCCCCTAAGGATGTCAGGCCAAGGGCTAGAGTGTGAATGACTGCCTGTTCTTTAAGCAGCGCCTGGTCCCCATTATAAAAATAACAACCTCCCTCCAAACCCACACCCCTTCCCCCAACAATAACAAAATGTACCATCCAACTCCCATAGTGATTATCACCTAAAAGGGCCTTTCCAGGGGGACACAAAGAAACCCTCCATTGCCAATACTTGACATTGGATAATGGGCTATTCACACTGAATGATATTTAAGGAGAGGACCCCCTCCCCTGCCAATTCTCCTCCACACCTGGCGCTCTCAGCCCCTAGCTCCCAAGCTAAATCTGTCTCTTTGTACAGAGCCAGTTATGATAAACACTTGCCCTTTGACTGATAAGAGAGCTCTGCTCCCCCAGAGCAAGCCACTCTGGTTCCCATCCCCCCTCCAGGCCAATATTCCAATCTGAAATCAGGGTGAGGAGGGCCCCTCTCCCCACCATTCATTCCACTGCCCCGCCTGGAATTTCTCCCCTCTCGAAAGTCCTTACAGAATGATGGGAAAATAGAAGGGAATAATTAAGAAAATCATTAGCGTCTCAAGGCCCATCTGAGAGGGATTAAGGGATTAGATGCCTTCCCCACCAGGCTTCTCCACTTTAAGGTTATTGGGGGTGGGGGAGATTGTTTGTTTTCCTCAAATTTTTTTCATGTTGGGGGGAAAACCTAGCCCCAATCCTTCCATATGCCTTAGGTCACAGGAAGATTGGTATGGATGGTGGTAGAAAGAGAAGAGTTAGTTCATAGAATCATGGGATTTAGAGGTGGAAAGAATGTTAGAGAAGTCTAGCCTTTTTGTTTGTGGGCCCCTTTGGCTCTCTGGTGAAACCAATGGATCCCTTCTCCAATAGATGTTCTAAAAGGCCTAAAAATAAAGTACATAGGATTATCAAGGAAACCAGTTATATAGAAGAGCAATTATCAAAATACTACGAATAAAACAAGTTCATGTCCAACTCCCTTATTTTACTTATGAGAAAAGTGAGGCCCAGAGTAGATATGACTTGCCCTAAATCACACAAGGATAAGTAGTGACAGTGCCATCCAGTCTATGTCCGTCGTGGATTAGGGGGCATGGCCCACCACTGCCAACCAGTCCCTGGATTCATGTAATGAAAATAGAAATACAGAAGGAAATCCTCTCCTCCTCTCCAACCCCCATCCCATCAGAAACCGTCTTAGCCAGAGTGACCTGGTTAGTTACACAGGTATACAACCAGATGGGGACTCTACAGACCATAGGTATCAGCTTCATCAAAAACAGCTTCCCAGAAAGAAAGAGGACTCCACAAAGGGAAGGAAGTTATAGAAAAAAAACAAAAGATACCAAAATTCACAATTTGGAAATATTTGAATTGTAAATATGTTTAATCAATTTTGCTATTGTTTAAAGTTAGTTGTACAATAAATTACTTATTTAAAAAAGAAAGGCCACTTGGGTTCAGAGTCAGTTGTAATTCTTAGATAAGCCCCCTCTTGAAAAGACTGGACAAGAAAGATGGTCTGTAAGGTCCCACTTTCTCTTCCTGACAATGCTGCTTCTGGGATCTTTCTATTTCTGTCTCTAGCCACCTCTTTTTTTTATTTTTGGCTTTCCTTCCCTTATTCTTTCTCCCTATCCTGCTTATTTATAACTGTCTCTTACCTGGCTCCTCCATTCTCCCTCTATCTTTTACTTTCCTGTGAATATGGATAGCAGAGATTGCTGGACTCTGCTAAAACTTGTCTGTCGATAGCTGGCCAGGGAGGAAGGCTGAGGCTGTCTTCCTCACCAAAGACATTAGCTACCAGGGGAGAAAACATAATCTTTGTCTCCCACTAGCCATGCACACACAAAGAAACATATGAGCTTTGGTGAGAATCAACATCAGGTTCAGTTTCTACCAAGTCAGTCCATTGCTCTGTTTGTAGAATAAGGGTGCTGGACAAGATGATTAGCAAACTCCCTTCCAGCTGTCACATCCTATCCTCTACTTACCAGTTAGAAGCCCCTGTTAAGGGTCCAATCCTATGGTAAGTACTGGTATGGGCGTGGGTATGAAGGGGTGAGTTGGGAGTAGGAGATGGAAAGGAGGATGCCAGAGAAGTATAAGGTGCAATCCTCAGCCTAACAGGAGAGATGGAAATGTGCATATCAGCATAGGCCTCTTGGGGGAAAAACATTAGATACCCAAAAGAATCCATTTTCTGAAGTGGAATTTTAGGTACTGTAACAGACAAGCCACAAAGACCTGTTCCTCCACAAGGTCCTGCTCCAATGACTCATCATGACTTAGAGGTAACTGTGGGTTTCTTGAAGCCTATGTAATGAAAATACAGTCTCTGGTAGATTCTTTGTTGTTGTTCAGTTGGATCCAATCCTTTGTGACCCCATTTAGGGTTTTCTTGGCAAAGACACTGGTGCAGTTTGCCATTTCCTTCTCCAATGGATCCATTTTGTCAGGCAATCAGAGGTCAAGTGACTTGACCAGGGTCACACAGCTAGGTAGTCTCTGAAACTAGATTTGAACTCAGGTCTTCCTGAATCCAGGCCCAGTGCTCTATCCACTGAGCTACTGGCTGCCTCCTGCTAGATTCTACCATGTTTGAAAAACTTCATAGACTATCCTGGCAACAGACTACACCTTCATGTGAAGAAGCAACCTGGCTGAGTCTGGGGAGATGGCTCATCACCAATAGACTAGATGTTTTGTGGCTAATTCTATGACTTTGGCAACTCATGAAGCAAATAAAAAAGATAAGACAGCCACCAGTCCTGAAAGTGACTCTTCTAATTCTTCAGTGAAATAGGAAGGGAGTAAATTAAGTGTTTATTAAAATACTGTGTCAGGTGCAGTGCTAAGTGCTTTAAAAACATTTTCTCATTTAGGTGCTATTATTATCCCCATTTTACAGTTGAGGAAGCTGAGACAGTTTAAGTGACTTGCCCAGGGTCACACAGCTAGTAAATATTTGAGCCTAAATTTGGACTCAGATTGTCCTGACTTGAGGCCCAGTGCTTTATCTGTGACACTTAGCAAAAGGGTAGAGAACAGGGCAGAGTGATGTCACAGTTTTTCAACTATTTATGTTAGCTGAGCTTTTGTTACTGTTGATCTAAAATCCTTCTTCAGTGGCCAATGAAAAGATTCATTTCAGCTGGAAGTGAATCATACCAATTTTAATATCCTTGCTATCAATTAAATAAGAAGACCAAAGGAAGGTGCAGGTAAATGGAAGGTTGACTCTTGGGTTCTCTTTAGGGAAGCAAATAAAGGAATTAGTAGGATTGGGTTTGTGGTATTTCCAAGGACAACTAGAAACATTATTTCATGGGATATTTGGTCTTGTATTCACTGCTACGATAAACATTTCCAAAAAAGATAATCATGAAGATAATTGCTGTTTATGCACCATCTGTTGCAGAGAATGAAGAGGTAGAGAAATTCTAGGAAGAACTTAATGACAACCAAATTAAATCAACATAAATTCTAATACTTAGTGACTTTATTGCAAAGGTGGGCATAGGTAAATTGTGGAAAAGAGGTAGAAAAACTTTGTTCAGGAGTAGGAAACCAGAGAGACCAAAGGCATGAGGACTATACAGAAGCTTCATATCTATATACCATGGATCTTCTTTTAGAGAAAAGAATCACAACATGGAAATGTGTTTTCAATGACTGTGCATGCATAACCTATATCAAATTGCTTGCCTTCTCAATGAGGAAAGAATGGAAGGAGAAAGGGAGAGAATTTGGAACTCAAAAATTTTTTAAATGAATGTTAAAAATTGTTTTTACATGTAATTGGGGAAAATATTAAAACATTAAATTTAATATTAAATTTTTTAAAATAAAATAAAACTCTTTGAGAAGATAGTTTCTGGACATAATGACCACCAAATAATATTTGTAAATGAAATTGATTATATTTTAACGGAAAGAAAATGATTCATTAGTGATGTATGAGTCATTTTTAAATCATCTGCCTGTGTCAGACAACCAACTCATTGGGACAAAGATCAAAATCAATTTCAAAGTAAAAGAAAAATAAATAAGAGAAGACATGTCATACAATTGAGAGACCTCAAACTTTACCTATTTAAATAAGCTATTGAAGAGGTAAAATAATAGACATTGACACAGACTACTGCCATTTCCTAAGGAAGTTTGACTAACATGAACCAATAGCCACAATGAGGATACCAAAAAAGTCAGGAAACTGCCTCAGTCAGCAAACACTTGAGTTATTTGCCAAGCGGAGAGATAGGCAGCCAAGTACAAGACTGGCTTGGAATATAAACTCATTTGTAAAAGGGTGATGGTGGGAGAGTAGGAGAAGTAAAATAGAAGCAGTAGAGGAAGGAAAATTATAGAAAACTTTGGGAGGAGACCAACAAAGCAAAATAATCCCCAAGTCTTTTAAGTATACAACTGGAAGGACAATAAAGAGACAAAAAAATAGGAGAAAAACCTAGGAAGATTTCTAAAATGCCTTTTTCCCCCATCAACAACAGTAGAGCCACAGTATTTGTCCTTTAAGATCACAGTCTCTGATCTGCTGCATGATGAAATAAAAATGGCACTGAAGAAAACAATGATGGGAAAAGAAAGTAGACTAGGCCAACTATACATACAGAGAAGATCCATGCTGGTGGTGACCTAATTTTGAGGACATTGGAGGATCAATTCTCAAAATAACTTAATGGGGGTGAGGGTGGGGGACAATCCTAAAGGCATGGAAGGAATTTTGGACCTTATTGCTCCCCCCAAAAAAGTGACTGAGAGATAATATAAATATACCTAACTTTCCCATCTCTACATATTTTTATGAGAATATACATGCATTGAGGGCATACTTGATTAAGGTATAAGAAAGAAATAGGCAGCCTTCTATAAATTATGTTCCATAGAAGACCATAAATAACATTTATAGTCATACCATTGACTGAAAGGTATGAAGAATACAAGATCTCACTGTGTTTGTTATTTGCCTACCACAAAAAAAGTACTGGATTTGGTAGAGCAAGACGTTGCTTGAAAGGCTTTCTTCCAACAAGGCATCTTCCATGTATATGTCAAGATCAAACAAGATTCCTTGAAATATGCAACAATTGAACCCAGTGATAACTGTGTTCAATCACCCTCTTATTAGAGTATCAGGCAAGATATAAAACAGAGAGAAACATGCTCACCATAGATGTTTGCCACCATAATGGAGAATGTCCAGGATAGAATCAAAATAGAGGAGAAATTTTCTACAGATGCTGAAATCCTCCAGATGTGCCTGTTTGGAGTAATACTATATTGATTGCCTTAAACCCTGGAACATTTGTTTGGAACATTCCTAAAGGAAACTCATAAGCACTCAAAAGTATTTGGCCTAATTATATAGGAAAAAACAAGTGGATGAAGAATGCCTATCATTTAGATTGTGTTGTTTGCCCTTCCTTTTCTTTTTTATTTCAATGTGTTCTTTAGTTTTTATTTTATTTTTTTATTTATTAATTTATTTATTTTTAGTTTTCAACATTCACCTCCATAAGTTTTAAATTTTCTCCCCTTCCCTCTCCCTTTCTCTCCCCTAGATGGCATGCAATGTGATATGGCTCTGCACATACATTCCCTATTAAACACATTATGTCCTTCCTTTTCTAAGAGGACCAATGACATGATATGAAGGGTGATGTCTTGACTTGCCTGTGAATGGGACTGAAGTGAGGCAGAATTGTGCAGTCAGCCTCATCCTCTTTTCCAGAGTAACTGAAGTCCATTGGCAGGACAAAAGTCAGGATGACTGGTGGTGGCCTAGGATGCAGTGGATGACCTTGGCGCCTTCGATGTCTGACCAATCTCTAAGCACTCCACAGTGCCAGCTTCAGTCACTTTCATTGCTGTTGGAACAAACTGTTCTTATCTGCCCATTCCGCTGGGGGCAGTCTTTAGACTGTAATATTCTGATGGATGGACAACTTATAGAGCTGATCGATCAGTAGCATATATCCTCAACATTAACTGTAAATGGACAATAAGGTAGGCCCAGAATTGAGTCCTGATCGCCTTGAGAAAATGCCCAAAGCTTTTAATGACCCTCCAAGCTTCTTCTTGAAACAAGGGCCTGTATTTTTAACACCAATATTTTTCCAGGGATACTGAACGGATTTGAGTCATAAAATAACTCCATTCTCAAAAGGATTAAAGTTGAGGGCCCTCTGGAGAGGTGCATTGTGGGCAAGAATAGGATAAATTCCCAGTAAAGAACTGGACAAAATAAGCAGTATAAAGCATTTTATCAGGGAAATGTAGGACTGGAAAAGTAGAAAGTAAACAAGGATAACCAAGAAATGACCAGCATGCTCCTTTGGTGCCCACCCAATGTCAAAAGCTAGAGAAATGTCCTCGATATGATGGGGGAACTCCCTAGGGAGAACTTAGGGAAGGCCATGGACAAGAATAGCACAGGATGAGAGGACAAGAGTGCATCGTGTTCTGCATTATTTGAGGGAGTATTCACATCAATAAGCTCACAGACCCATCAGAGTATTAAAGTCAGTAGGGAAGCTATTTTGAGACCTAAGGGTAGGATCTGCCTGATGTCTGTAAGCAGTCACTTCTCTGCTGGTGGGTCAAGATGGCTACGCATATGGAATTCAATTTAATTCTATTCAACAAATACTTAATGAAATTTCTACTGCATAACAGAGAACTATACTAGGTCCTGGAAAGATATCAAATGTTTTAGATAAGACATGGTCTCTGCATTCACAGACCTCACACTCTGGTGTGGTTGAGATCCTGGTTGAGGGGTTCAGATAGATACCATAGAGTGAAGGGAAAGAAGAGATTAGTAAGAGTCAAAGTAATTCATAGAGTCTCTATAGAGGAGATGGAACTTGAGCTACAACTCCTTCTCTTTAGTCTGAGCAGCTATATGGTGCTGTGGATGGAGTACCTAGTCTGGAGTCAGAAAGACTTGAGTTCAAATTCAGCCTCAGATACTTCCTAGCTGTGTGACCCTGGTCAAAACATTTAATCCTGTTTTCCTTAGTTTTTTCATCTGTAAAATGAGCTGGAGAAGGAAATGGCAAATCATTTCAGTATCTTTGCAAGAAAACTCCAAATGGGGTGGTGGAGAAGTCTGACTTAACAATAACCTGATTCTCTTTAAAACTAAACTCTGCCTAAGATAGGTTTGAGAGGATGATTAGGTTGAGAAAGAGGCCTTAGAATACTCCCCTGGCCAACCATCACCATGAATAATATCAACAAAGAAAGAGGCTGAGAAATAAGATTCCAGGAGAGTATCAAAAGTGAGACAGTCCTGAATATTTCTCACACACACACACACACACACACACACACACACATTCTCCTGCTCCTAGTTCTCCAGGTTCTTTAAAGTTAAGCCACTGGGGATCTGTTGGAGTACATGTTGCTTCCCAGCTCAGTTTCTTTCCCCTTCCTCCTTCTTTCTCTGAGGGTTCTACCTTTCTAAGACCCAAGGAAGGGACTGAAAGAGCTACCCCAGTTAGCAAGATCAGAAGGGGAGCCCCAAAAAGACAAGAACCGTCTCCTTCAAATTGAAATGAGGGCAATGTGCTCCAGGAGTCAAGTACAGCCAGCCCAATAGTAAGCAATACCTTCAGAATGGGCATTATCAACAAACTTCATTAAAGGGCTCGGTGAGTAACTGATTGCACCAATACTAGTAATGACAGAGAGTGGTTCATGGGACACAGAGGCCAAGGAACTTAATGGATAACTTGGATCATGGATAATAATAGAAGAGAAAATTCTAAAGCCAGAAAATATAGAATCATAGAATATCGGGACTGGCAGTGACCTAAGGTATTATCTAGTCCAAATCCTGTATTTTACAAATGAGGCTCAGGGAAGGAAATGTGACTTTCATGGCATGGCAGAAAGAGCATTGGAATTGGAGTCAGAAGATATAGGTAGGTTACCAGCTGTGTGACCTTAGGCAAATTACCTAACCATTCTGAGTCTTAACTTCCTCATCTGAAAAATCAAGATAATGGTAATTATATTACCTACTTCATTGGGAAGTAATGAGGAAAATGCATTGTTAATTTTAAAGCATTGTAGATCTATGAGTTAGTCTAATAAGAGTTATAATGATGATTCCCCCTCCACACCCCAACCCAGGTCTCAAAACAATGTGGGAGCAAAGCCAAAATTAGGGCCTAGGTCATTTGGCTCCCAGTCCAGTAATGCCATCCTTCCCAAATCATCTCTCTTTCTCTCCAATGCTGCTATTCCTTGAAATGGTGTTGGGACAAAATGAAGCGTGAGAAATTGGGGTGAAGAGGAGGGGGAGGAGGAGGCGGATAACTCAGTCTGTCCCCTCAGAACTGGAGCCCCAGACAGCAACTCAGGAGACGAGTGTCTGGGGCGGGGGAGAAATCTCAAAGTGAAATGAATTAGAAAGGGATTGGAAACAAGTGGGCCAGTGTCCAGGCATCCACACTCCTCCACGCGGAAAAGATGGAGATGGATGGTGCTGAGCTAGAAGGGGAGGGTGGGGGACGAAGAATCAAACTCCCATCTTAGAAGAAATGAAAGGGGGTGGACTCCAGCTAAAAAACCATGAAGGGACAACTGAAAGCAATAGGAAAAAAACTAGGCTGAAAAGAGGGGGAGATTATGATGATTACCTTTGAATGAGGACATTTCCCAGGTTGGACAGACACTGGTTTCTCCCTGACACACTATGGCCAGAGTGGGCTCTGCTCTGGCCTCAAATGGTCAAAATAACATTCCATCCAGAGCCTGCCCTACTTCTCTGAAGAATATCCAGAAGCTAGGAGGGTGGGGGTTGGGTAGACAATCGTTGCAGTCAGTGAGAAACACCAGTGTAGGAGGCATGGCCGGGTAGGAAGGACAGACCACCTGGGAATCCAGGAAAGGGGAAGGGAAGGGGGGGCCAGGAGAAGAGTCAATACTTGGGAACATCAAAACTCATACTATCACTGGGGAGGGGCCAAGAGTTCTTAGGGTTTTATGAAGAGCAAACTGTGGGGATGGAGAAGAAACTCAGAGAATTGGATTTAAAATTTGAAAACCAGATTTGATTCCTGATTCTGCTACCTACTCATTTTGGGACCAAGTTTCTCTCTCTCTCTCTCTCTCTCTCTCTCTTTCTCTCTCTCTCCCTCTCCCTTAATTTCTTCATATGTAATATGGGGCTAATAATACTTGTATTACCTACTTTCACGGATGTTTTGGGAAAAGGGCCTTGTAAATCTTAAAACAGGCAACTAGATGGTTCAGTGTAGAGTGCTGGGCCAGGAGTCAGGAAGACCAGTCAAATCTGACCTCAGACACTTACTAGTTGTGTGATCCTGGGAAAGTCACTTAACCTCTGTTTGCCTTAATCGACTGGAAAAGGAAATGGCAAAACATTCTAATATTTTTGTCAAGAAAACACCACAGACAGCTTCATTATGCTATGGTCCACAAGTCACAGAGCCATGACTGAACAGCAACAACAAACCTTAAAGTACTAGAGAAATGTCCTATTACTATACTATAAAATGAGAGGGATGGGCTTAATGGCTATTAGTAGATCAATAAATCAATAAGCATTTATTAAAAGCCAGGTACTATCCTGGGCACTGAGGACAAAAAGACAAAAATTAAACAGAACCTTCTCTCAAAGAGATTCCATTCTATTGGAAGACAGGAGCTATATATGTATATATATATATATATATATATATATATATACACATATATATATGTGTGTATATATGTATATACACATACACATACATAAATATAGTATAAACATGATAAATTTTCAAAATGAACCAAGGTAACTTAGAGAGGGAGGACCCTAGCAGTTGGATGGGATCAGCAAAAGTTTTGTGTAGAAGGTGGTATTTGTTGGCAAAGTTGATAAAAAAGGGAAATGACAAATACTGGAAGGGCTCTGGGAAAAGACACATTAATATGTTGTTAATAGAGGTATGAGTTGATTTGGCCATTCTGGAAAGCAATTTTAAACTATTCCCCCAAAGTTACTAAACTATGCATGACCTTTAACCTAGGGATACCACTACAACATCTATTTCCCAAAGAGATCAAAGAAAGAAGGAAAAGACCCATAGGTACAAAAATATTTATAGAGGCTCTTTTTGTAGTAGCTAAGAATTGGAAACTAAGGCAAGGGGTGAAAGAGATATGTATTGGGGAATGGCTGTACAAATTATGATAGATGGGTATAATACAATATCAGTGTGCCATAAGAAATTGTGAAAGGGACAGTTTCAGAGAATCTTGGGAAGCTAATGCAGTAAAGAAAGTAGAACCAGGAGAACAATTTTATACAGTAACAACACTATAACAACTCTGTAATACTTGGGAACTCGGATCGATGCAATCACCAACCCTCATTCTAAGAGGACTGATGTAGAATGCTCCCCACCTCCTAACACAGAGATGATTGACTCAGAGTACAGAATGAGACATATCTTTTTTGGACATGCACAATTTGAGAATTTGTTTGACTTGATTATTCTTATTTGTTACCAGGATTTTGATTTTTTTCTCCCCTCTCCCCACTACAAAAGGGGCAGGTGAGAGGGAGGGAAAGAAAATAGATTTTTGTTCATCAAAAAAAAAATTAAATTAAAAAAATATAAAAAGTTGGTGCTTGAGCTATCTCAAAAGTCATTCTAACATTCTATGCTTTATGTTCTAACACGCTTATGTTCTAAGTTTCTTTCCAGTCCTTACTCCAGTGCTCTTTTCAGATTTTTTAAGCATCATCACATGTTTTTTTTTTCCTTGTGGTCTATTTCTTCTCTCACAACATGACTAATATGGAAATATGTTTTGCATGATTGCACATATATAATCCATATCAAATTGCTTACTGTTTTAAAGAAGGAGAAGGGGAGGGAGAAAATTTGGAGCTCAACATTTTTTTAAATGAAAGTTAAAAATTGTCTTTATGTGTAATTGGAAAAAATAAAGTACTATTTATTAAAAAAAAAGTCATCACATGGAAGCTTACTCTTCTGCTTGGTAGCATAGAACAGAACTAGAACCAATGGATAGAAGATATATATATATATATATATGGAGATACATAGATAAATAGACATGGATATAGGGAGGCAGATTTTGGTTTGATGTAAGGAAGGAATTCCCAATAATTAGATTTCTCTAACAACAGAAAGAGCTGAGCAGTAATTTAAAAAAAAAGTGGAGTTCAGGTCAATTAGAAGAAGGAAACAAACATTTATTAAGCACCTACTATGTTCTTAGCAGATGTTAGGTGTTTTACAAATATTTTCTCATTTGATCCTCACAAAAACCTAGGAGGTACTTCCTAATTGTGGAAACAGAAAGATTAAGTGACTTACCCAAAGTCACACAGTTACTGAAGTTGTATTTGAATTTAGGTCTTGCCACCTCCAGGCCTACCATTCCATCCACTGCACCACCAGCTGCTTCTAGATGGTTTTCTTCTTCTTAGGTTACCTGGTAGCCTCCTGGAGGGCTTACCATATGTGTGCTGGACTTAATTCAGACACTTAATTGGCTTACCTCACTTCAGCCTAGAACTCTGGAGTTCAAGACATCTACTAGCTCCAGCCTCCCCAACAGCAAAGGTAATAGACATTTGCCACCATGCCTTTTGAGCCCGATTAAATATTAAGAGGCTTGGGATTTGTGAGGATTGGCCAGTAAGGGATAAAAATTTGGGACTGTGATGATTCCTGAAATAGTCAAAATATGGCCTGAAGAGGCTCTGACCTTCATGGGCAGAGAGAATGCCTACAGTAACTGATGGAATCACAAATTTTTTTTTTTTTTTGAGAAAGAAAAGGAAAAGGCTAGGCAGAAGGAAGAAAGATCAAGCAAGAGAAGGATGAAAAATTTAGTCAACAAGGAAATCCACAATGGAATGTTCCTACAACAGAAAAATATTGATAGGAAGGTTCACATCCCCCATAATGTTTTTCTCTAAGGGAGTACACATAGTGTCTACTGCCTAGTGAGTCCTAGTATGAGTTCAGATTTGGGGCTTGGGGCAAGAGAGGAATTGAGGGAATGCAGCTTCCCATCTCTTTTAGGAGATTTTGAGCAGAAAGCATCAGGGCTTATTTCTTCAATGCCTTCTTTTCCCAAGTTCATGAAAAAAGACAGTTCCAGCCCCAGCTCCAGAGTTTACAGCTTTCTTCCCAGAAAAAAAGTCTTGCTTTCTTCCCCAACCTGATTTCTAGTTATTCCTCAGAATATCCCAGACAATGGAGGAATAGGAAATCAAGCAGAGAAGAGATTCTGGGCTTAAAAGCTTGGGAATACAACACAAGGAAACAGGGTGGCCAGTCTCTGGTATTTTTCCTCAGGAGAGAAAACACTGAAAGCCCAGAGATCTGGCCTTTGAGAGCATCTTCTGTAGACCCCACATGTGGGAGCAGCGCTGGCCATTGTAGTTGGAAAAGGGAGGTGTGAATGTATGTGTTAAATGCAGCCTGCATGCCTGAGAAAGGAGAGCTGTGCACACTCAGGATACTATATTTGAAGCTTGAAGGAACCTTAGAAATCATCTAGCAGAAATCATCAAAAAACCCTTTTAGTTCTTCCAACCTCTGCATTTTGTAAAGGAGGAAACTCCAGTGAGGGACACTGTCTGAAATCTTCTCTTCCTGTCCCATCTCTGCCCCACAAGGCCTAGCCTCAGAATGGCTCCTACCCCAATCCTTCTTCATTTCACTCCACTGCTTTCCTTCCCCTTGGACATTACTGAGGTAAAATTCCTTAGATCTTATGAAGGAGGTCCATCGATGCAGAGACGTTCTCACAGGTGACCAGAGACAAAGACAAGGAGGGGTGAGGTGGGGGTGGGAGTGGTTTGTTTGTTTTTTTTAGGTGGGGTGGCATGGGGGAAGAGGAGTTCTGGAATGCAGAACCCAGGCGCTGAGGGCTGAAGATGGGCTGGGTAGGAATAGACTGCTCCTCACTCTTTTCTTCTCAGGGGCTGGTTGATTAAACTCCTGATCAGACGCCTCAGACAATGGCAGTCTGTCCTGAGTGCTTTTGGGGCAGCAGCTCATCCGTATGCAGAATGACCGCCTTCCCCCACCCCCACCCTTCCCCATTCAGGCCATGGAAACCAGGGAGGGGGAGAGATTTTCACAGGCCGTTGGCCCATTTGCATAGCCCAACTTGTCTCCAGCAGACATTGGATGGCTTTGTTTATTAGGCCTACAGGGAATGGGGGAGGGGGGAGCAAGAGAAGGGGGGAGATAGGTCTGGAGGAGTGAGAGGATGGGAAGAGGAGGGAGCTGGGGAGACAGACAAGATGAGAGGCAGAGACAAAGACAGACAGAGAGACAGACAAACACAGAAGGCCAGAGAAGGAGGAGAAAGGAGGAGAGTATTGAAGAGAGAAGGGGGAGGGAGAGGAGGAAGACTGAACCCGTGAGATTTGGGGTGAGCCAGACAGTGGGAGGGGGGCAGTCATGAGGGAGACCATGCAGAGGTCTCAAGCCCAGCCAAGTTTGTCTTTCTTTCCCTCCTCTTTCTCTCTCCATCCATCGTCCTCACTTTGGACACCCATGCCGTGTCTAATGCTTCTCTATTTGGGACACTGGTTGGTTTGTCGTGATGTGAATTCCAATAGGCTGGACTTTCAAGTCCTTTCCCAGGCTGTTGGAATGGAATCTAGAAAGTCGATTCCCCAAGAGGTCAAATTCTCCAGCTCTCTGCTTCTGGGCCTTTACTCTCTCTTATCAAACCTTACATAAAAGAGGTCCCTTCCCCAGCCTTCTTTCCATGTTCTTTGAACTCACCCCTGAGAACTTAAGTCATCTTCAGCACACTTTTAGCATCAACTCCTAATTTGAATCTCAGGTTCTTCATCCTGCCTCATCTATCACATCTTACCTTCACCCACCTCTGAGCCTTGACCCAGATTGTTTTCTGAATGGTCTTCTCTCTCAACCTGATTCCTCCCCTCCCTAGTAACACTGTATCACTATATCCCTTTCCAGGATGCCTCAGACACTCTTCCCGACTCTGGCTCTGCTTCCTTCAACCTCTTCCCACCTACTATACCCACTGGCATCCAGAGCCCTCTCTTATTATCCCTGTGTGTTTTTCTATTGGTGTTCTAGATGTAGGTCCCTTCTCACCAATCTAACTTTGGACTCCCCACGGGCAGGGACTGTCTCCTCCTCCCTCATTATCCACCTTCTCCTCCTCCTGGCAGCCCCCAAAGCCTAGGCCTGGAGGAGCCAGCTCTGTACTGTTGGAATGAGACTGAGTTCAAGGGCAGGGTGAGTGTCCAATTGTCCTTTATTGTTGGGAATAATGGCTGTAATCAGACGGGACATCTTAAGGGAGGGCCTGCCTAATTGTCCTAGAGAGGTGAAGAAGAAACACCCCTCAACCCCCTGTTCCCGTTCAGCTCGTTGACCTGTTCATTGTCACCCCCTGACCCAGCCTGAATAGAAAGGCCAGTCTGGAGAGAAAATGGTGTGGCTAAAATCGAAGGCAGACTAACATGTGGGTTTGAAGTGGAAGGGAAAACACTGTCCTGGGCACGAGGGGCAGAACTAGAGGGAAGAGGAGACAAGGTCTTACACATGACATACAGTACAGTGTATGGGAAGGAGCTCTGGATTTGGGGCCAGGCAGAGAACACTGGTTCAATCCTGACTCTGGTAATTACTAGTTTGTGCTCCTTGACTTCAGCTGATCTGTAAAATGATGCTGGATGAAATGATTTCTAAGGTACCTTATAGTTCTAAATCCTCCAATGTCCCTGACCTCAGAAAATTCCTACTGTGATGGGGAGATGTACACACTTCCTCCTTCTCCTCCTCCTAGACCTCTTTAATTGTAAAAATTGGCTATGAGACATTCAGGGTTCATCTGAAAGGTTATGCCTCACTTTTGTTTTACTCTCCCCCATAATCTCTTCTGTCTTAAAACCTCTTTGCTGACCTAGCCTCTTTCTATATCTCATTAAGTAATTTGAATTTGTAACACATACATTTCTCCTCCTATTTCCTTCATGTCCAACAGTTCCTGAATTCTTACCCACCCCCACCTCCTCCAAGCAGCCTTCAATTGACCCAATGAGAGACAGTAGCTTCTCTTAGCCTCATCCTGGGACAGGGCTCCTCCAAATTCTTCTCTTGTTTCCCCTCCTCTTATATTCTCTTGCCCTCCTTTCCAATAAATATTTATCCCACAAACACATACACTTTTGTGGGGTATATAACATTTCACTCTATAATCACTGGTATACCATTTGTGATCTCTCTGCCGTATGTCCTCTGTATTTGCCAATAATATTTTGTCTTCTTCATTGTGATGGCGAGACCTAAGAAGTCAGAGACCCAGATTACATCACTCCTGAACACTGCCTCTGGTACTTGTAGGAAATTTTCTCCTTCCTCAAATTATCTTGTATTCACTTATCCATTTATGTGTATATCCCCCAGTAGAATGTCAGCTCCTTGTCAGCTGGGACTGTGGTTCACCCTTGAATCTTCGGTGCTGGAGACTGTACTTCACAAAGAGAGGTTTAAAAAAATAGTCCTTGCTTTCTAGTGTTGTTAGAGGTTCCTTCAGTGGAAAAAGCCCAAGACTTCAGGTCAGAAGACCTGGGGACTTTGCCACTGTGTGACCCTAGGCAAGTCACTGCCCCTCTCTAGGCCTCAGTTTTCCCATTTGTAAAATGAAGGGATTAAATTAAGGTTCTTTCCAGGTCAAATATTGTGAATCTGGCATTTATAGTCCATCACAATCCAACCTTATTTAGCCTTTTCCTTTTCACACACTCCTGTGTTCCAGCCAAACCTGGAACTAATCCTGGATCTCATTTTCTCCAGGCCATCCCCTCAGGCCTACTTCCTCTCCATGTATTAAAATCTCTCTTTTCCTCTAAGTACCATCTCTCCTATGAAACTGTCCCTAATCCCACACAAGAGAATAAGGGGGAATAAGGATTTATATTTGTTGCTATTCAGTTGTTTCAGTTGTGTCTGACTATTTGTGACTTCATTTGGGATTTTCTTGGCAGAAATACTGGAGTGGTTTGCCATCTCTTTCTCCAGCCCATTTTACAGGTGAAGAAACTGAAGCAAACAGGGTTAAGTGACTTGTTCAGGGTCATCCAAGCTAAGAAGTATCTGAGGCTAGATTTGAATTTAGGAAGATGAGTCTTCCTGATTTCAGGCACAGTACTCTATCCACTGAGCCACCCAGCTGCCCTAAGGATTTACTTGGCCCCTATTATGTGCCAGGCACTGTGCTAAGAGCTTTACAAATATTATCTCATGTGGTCCTCACAACAATCCTGGAAGGTAGGTGCTGTTAATATCCCCATTTTATAGTTGAGGAAATCGAGACAGACAAAGATTAAATGACTTGATTAGGGTCTGGTAAGTGTCTGAGGTCATATTTGAACTCAGGTCTTGCTGAGTCCTGGCCCAGGGCTCTATCCACTGAGACATCTATCTGCCAATGGGCTCCTAATAAGTGTTTATTGAATTGAATTAAAAAGACAGGATGGATTTGAGTTAGTAGGAAACATTTTCCAAAGAAAGATACAATGAAACAAGGGAGTGAAGGGAAGAACTGATTCCTATATCCTTGGCCATCTGGGCTAGAATTTGAATGTACCCTTCTTTGTAGAGGCAGAGGAAGCCTGGAATGACATTGGGAGAGGGAGCTGGGCCTAGAGCCTTTGGCCCTAGGCAGAAGTGTGATACCCTCTTCTGCCTGCCTTGGGGCTCCCTCTAATGGCCACCATAGATCAGCGATGTAGAAGAGGTTTCTGAGAAGGAATCCCGGGTTCACAAGAGAGGCCTCTATGGCCTTCAGGCCTTTTTCCCCCTCCCCTCCTGGGGTATCTCTGCCTTTCCAATCTCTACATAATACCCCATTCATTCTTCCCGCCCAGGGAAAGAGGTTTCAATCAGGTTAGGGGCCAGTTCAGTCAAGCAATTGGGTCCATGAATCTAGTCTGGCATCCCCTGGGGCTCCATTTTTTTCATCACTCATTTCATACCAAGTGGACTTTGTTGTCACATTAGGGAAGGTGAAAGGATATAGCATTTCAGCAGAGTGGAAGAAGGTTGGGTCATGGGAAGGCCTTCCAAGATTCCGTTGAATAAGAAGTGACAGATATGTACAAACGATGCAGTATTTAATCACCTTCATAGTCTCGGTCTTCAATAGCCTCAGGTTAAACATTTAACTTGGTTCTGTGACAGGGGATAAATAAATCAGCCTCTCAGGTCTGAGACAGGCAGACGAAGTGGGGGTGGGGGGTTATTTATCACCGGATTGACTGTCATCCCCCTCAATTCATACCTGCCCTATGATGAGTGCTCCATCCAGCCCAATGATATAACCATCCTTCCCAATGCTTTCTTTCTTACCTGCTCTTTCCCCACCCATTCTCCTTGCCCTTTGTCTCATCCCTGCCTGTGCCCCTGCCATTTCAGGTTTCCTGGCCCAGCCCCTGCAATCTTTCCCAAACAAGGATTGTTCTTAATTGGTGATTATTTCTCTGTTTGAAGCAAGTGACATCAAAGAACTTCACAACAAAAGAGGTGAGGAAGAGCCTCTCCCATATTCATTAGTCATAATCTACCCTCATCACCCCTCAGAGAGGTCCCATAGAAGTCCCCATCCCCCAAACAAGAATGATAATTCTTGCAAAGGGTCACAGTTCAGGCCTGGGTCTCTGTGTCCTCAGACCTCAAGTGTTCCTGGACTTCATCTTCATGCTCAAGAGGGACCTAGAATGTAGAACAAAGGTAGTCGATGAGGGGATAGGAGAAAAGCGTCAGGGGAAAGGGGTCTTGGACAGAGTACAAGATATGGGGCTTTGGGAACGGGAAATGATCTTCCCACCATCTCTGTAGTATCCTTTCCACATTTAAGATGAGAACATGACTAATGTTAAGATATATTTTACATGATTGAACATATGTAACATATCAAATTGTTTACCGTTTTAGGAAGAAGGGAGGGGAGAGAGGAAGGGAGAAAGATTTGGAACTCCAAATTTTGAAAGAAAGTGGATGTTAAAATTGTTTTTACATATAATTGGAAAAAATAAAATACTATTAAAAATAAGATGAGTGAGAGCTGGGGAGGGGCAAGAAAAACAGCAGAACGCAAAGAATCGATTTGAGAAAGGAAGTATGTTAGGCCACAAACAAGTGGGAATAAGAAAGAAAAGGATAGTGAGAGTAGAACATAGTAGTGGTGAAGGAAGAGCCCTGTGGTGTACATCTCCAGAATATCAATTATATTATACCTCCCAATAGATCTGGTCCTCATAACACTGGGAATCAGGAGGGGAACTCAGGCAGGGGAGCCTCAGCAGAAGCCCTGAGAAGAGAAGGGGGAGGGTGTGAAGTTCCTCATATAGGCACCATGTGGGGGTGGGGGGGCAGGTTTAAGGAGAGCACCACAACAACAAAGACTTGGAGAGGAAGAAGAGACCCAAAGAAGATGAGGAAATGACAAGGAAAATGAGCTGCAAAGTAAAAAGAATTGTAATTCTATATCCTGGACTTGAGAAAATCAGAGGAAATGAAATCACAGATCTGGTTCTTCTGCCAAACACAAGAGCTCAGAATGAAGGAAGGTCTGCCTAAAGTCTATTCCTCTCAGAGACTTTCAAACAAGAAGGAAATCTCCATTGATTTCATGAAGAAGGGGAGTTGAGCAAACAATCTTTACATGGCAGCTCTGATGTCTTGGGAAGCAGTGTAGAGTAGCAGAACATTGGACTAGAAGCCAGAACTTCTGGACTCTAGATCTAGCTCTTCTACTAATTCACTATGTTGGGCCCAGTCAAGTCCCTTCTCTGGGCCTCAGTTTCCCCATCTTTAAAAATGATGGGGCCAGGTGTGGTGGTATACACCTCTGTAATTCCTTCTCCTGGGGTGACCAAAGCTGGTGGATCACTGGACAGCAGCAGAGCTAGAGACAATCAGGTGTCCTCACCAATGCCAGCACCAATATGGTGAGACCTAGTGAGTGAGGCCACCAGGATGCCCATGGAGGGGTGGACTGGTCAGGTTGGAAATGGAGCCAGTCAAAGTTCCCATGCCAATCAACAATGGGGATCAGGACTGTGAGTGGCTGCTGGGCAAGAGAGGGAGACTCAGTTTCAAAAAAACTAATCAAAATGACAGGATTGGGTTTATTGATCTTTTAGCTCACTTCTAGCTTTCTGACATTTTGATTCTACTTCCTCTCCCCAGCCCTATTCACTCTGCCTATAGCCTCCATTCCTGTTGCCTGAGGTTGAGCTGCCCTCTGGTGGAGATACAGGGCAAAGCTCAGAAGGTTTGGGTTACATAGAAAGCTATGATATTCACCTTTGGACATCAATTACATCCCTCTGGCTCTGGATGTCATTTTATCCCTTCTTTGTATCTGTGCTGGGCCAAAAAGAGTCGCTTCTCTTCTCCAAGATACATGGGGATGGAAATTCCACCACACCATCCTGCCATCACCCTATCTAACCCGCATCCCTCCTGCTCCTTTCACACTAAACCCTATAAATATGGAACCTCATAGCTTCTCTCTCTAGAGAATCCCCATGGACAGAGAATCCCCAGATTCCAGTGTGACAACCATTTTCTTTTCTGTCCCTTGACTCCTGTCATTTCCTATACTCATCCCCCATCCCTTTTTTTTTTCCTCGCAGGATCACAGTGAGTCAAGGATAGTAGATAGTGGGGATGAGGGCTCCTCACTCACCTCCAATTCCTCCACCCAATGAAGCCAACACTAGGGTTGCAAAGAGCCCAAAGAGTTGATACACAGCCTGAGATGTTGCACTTCGATGGCCTTCAGCGATCAGGGGAAATACACTTTCCAATCTGAAAGAAAAACTTGGGATTGGAGTTAAGAAATTCCAGAAAGACTAATGGTGACTATAGGAAGAGTGGGTCCCAAGAGCAGTTTAGTGTATTCTGATGCATACCAAAAAGAGACATTCAAAAGACACCCATCAACATCTGTGCCTGGAAGGTAACAAAGGAGACATTACCCCAAGTGACCACTGGTAAAAGTATCCTCTTCCTTGATGTGGACAAACTCACCCATCTCCATAGGTTTGATGGGTGGCCAACCCGGCCACAAGAGCACCAAGGAGGGCTCCCAGGACCCCTGGCATTCCATGGAGGTTATGGACTCCACATGTGTCTTGGACTTTGAACTTTGACTCAAGAATGGGCTGAGAAACACCAGGGAGAGACATTACACAAATAAATAAGTGTCACTGGAATGTGGTCCACCCTCCCTGCTCTGCCCCCAATCTCTCCTTTCACAGAATCAATGTTAGAGCCAGTCAAAGACTATGATTTTACGAATAAGAAAACTTGGGGCCAGGGAGAATTGAATTGACTTGCCCAAGGTCACACAGGTGTTAGATGGCAGACAGGACATAAACCCAGTTCTTCTGACTCAAATACAATGCTTTGTACTATGCTGTACTTCCTCCTCCCTAGTCCCTTGCTTCCCCACCATAAGAAGACCAAACCCCAGGGTGACTTGTTAATCACTAAATTTATGGACTTGGGGCAGGACATTTGGGTTCTAGCCTTAGGTCCTAGCCTCCTTCAACCTCTTGGTTTTGCCAGGATGAAGAAAAATAACTGTACCATGAGGAACTTGTATCCCAGGGTGGAGATGGTCCCAGCCAGGAATCCAGCAATCAGGGCCCCAAAAGGTGTAATCATCATTTCCCCAGAAGTCCCCACAACCACCCCACCTGCCAGTGCTGCATTCTGGATGTGGACCTGAGAGTATATTGGGGAGGGGAGATGGAAATTAAAATGATAGCTGTCAGCAGAAAAGCCTTTCTAAGATCATCACATTTATCCCCTGTCTCAGTGATCAAGAATTCCCCCTCAGTTCCATCACACTTCTGTCTCCTCCCAAGGAGTCCCCTGATATGGTCCTTTTATTCCTAAATATCCCTCTTACATTCTCTTTTTTGGGGGGGAGGGAAGGCAAGGCAATTGGGGGTAAGTGACTTGCCCAAGATCACAGGCTAGTTTTGTGTTAAGTGTCTGATGCTGGATTTGAACTCAGGTCCTCCTGACTCCAGGGCCAGTGCTCTAGTCACTTCGACACCTAACTGTCTCCATCCCCCCCCCTTTTTTTTTGGAGTCCTCCTACATTCTGACCTCCATATCTCCTGCCATCCTTCTCCATTGTCATCTGTGTAGATGGAGCCCAATATGTCCCATTCAAATTTCTCTTCCAGAGAATCTCCCTTTCAGCCAGCCAAATGGTGTATCCTAATCCCCCAAGCTCCCCATCCCCTTTGCATTCCCAGCACTTCTCTTCCCATGGCTGTCCTCTGTTTTTTTAGCTGAGGAAGAGAAGCAATAATAGTTAGAAAACTAGGTCCTGTTGGATACTCTTACCATGTCCAGCTTCCCTTCTCTACTTAGGAGTGCTGATAAAGCAAAGGTGCTCAAGGTGCTGGCCCCCAGGGAGTAGTATGTGTTAAGGGCTGTTCGGTGCTGGCCATCCCCAGTATTTGTGGGGGCTGAGTTGAAGCTTGGCCAAAAGATCCACAGGAAGATGGTTCCTATAAATCAAGGGAAAGGAACCTTTTTTTCTCTCAAGGACCACACACACATACACACACACACACACAAAACGGACATACAACACAGACACACCATCAACTGAAGACCACAAATTTTTTTAAAATGAATTCAGAATGTTGTTTTTTGGAGGGAAGAAATATAAGAGATACATTTGTGTCTTCCAAGTTTTTCAATTAGACATGCCCCATGGGAGAAAGAATGGTTCAGAAAATACTGTAAAAGATGCAGTTTCTGATGACTTTATGACAAAGTTGTCACAGCTACGTTCTTTTGCTGTTCTCTTTGTCCCAGATCTCAGGCAGCTCAGTAATGTGCCTCCTCCCTGCTTTTCTATCCTGGGAAACACACCCACAGACTCAAAACTAAAGGAATGCAGAGACAACCCAACAGCTGTGCTACCTCACTCTGACTAGAACTCACCTGTCTTCCCACTCTGTCCCTGGTCCAAGTACTATCACCTCCTGAACAAGCAGTGTGATGAAGACCAGCCTTCAAGCAACAGCCCTGAAAATGTTGCCACTGGGGGCTGGATGTAGGCCATTGCCAATATGTTCAAGAAAAGCAGTACATTTCTTAACACCACTTACTATAGCAGCCCTTTTTTTGCCCTCACAGGTCACTTGCACTGCCTTCCTTGTTGTACCAGTCATGAAATACAAGTGCACATAAATAATAATAGCCAACAAGTAATAGAGTTTTAACGTTTGCAATGCACTATCAATATATACTGATCTGAATATAGAACATTCTATGATCCTCTTTTAGAATTAAGAATAGGGAACATAAATCAATATTCAATGAATGCAAATAGTATTAAAAGATGTACTTCAGGTCTGTATTATGTTCTGTTCAGGTAAAAAGAAAGAAAAACAGAAATAAACTGAGGTGTTCTGTATGTTTTAACACATACTTAAAAGAAACAGGTCTAAGATAGAGACTAACTGAAGGACTTAGTAAATAATTCCTCTTGAATGGTAAAAAAAACTTTTATTAGCAACAATAACACATTTATGGTACATATGCATATTACAAAGGACTTTATATATAGTTTATCCTCTCAACATCCCTATGAGGTGGATAGTACAAACACATGTCCAAGATCACACAACTAGTAAAATACCAGGTCAGAACTCAGACCCAGCATTCTTTCCACTATGCCATGCTGTGTAGCCCTGGGCTCCATAGATAGAAGAGGGAGCGAGGAATCCCACACTTGTGCCTCATGTCACACTGTCCCCTATAAGGGAGAACATAATCCATGGAAACTGGAGGAGTCTGGATAATTGTCATATTCTGTCTTTGGAGTTTCATTTTGAGTGGAATGCATGGAGTTTGTGGCCACTATGGTGGCTTGACTAGCCACAACTGGAGAGTAAGGCCCTAAGTACTTTTGCCATTGAGAGGGAAGGCTACAATAATTAGCCTGGTCAAGTTCACATGGAGCTCTGACCCTGAAACTTTCAGCACTGAGGCAAAGGCCACGACAACCTTGGGATCTTGTTGAGACACCAGAGCTGCAAACTGCAGTGTAACTCCCAACTGAGCTGTAAAGATTGCCTAGGTTGACCCTTACTTGAAAATAAGAACAATCTGGTGGAAGTGTGTTTAGGAAACAGCACATGAAAAGTACATCCATTATTGTTTTCTGTTCCTGTTTTGTTTTCATAGCAGTGCCACAGACTCAAAGAATGATAAAACTTCAAGATCATCCAGGTCAGAGAAAAAACGAATCTGAGAGAAGTAAAGTGACTTGCTCAAGGCCAAATAAGGTTAGTGGCAGAGTCAGGATTGTACTCTGGTTCTCTGGCCTCCCCATCATTTCTACTACTTCCTCTGGTCATCTTTGTTATCTGCATGAAGTTTATTCTACCTAATAAGGAAACACCACCACCTGTTGGCAAAAATTTTGAACAGTAGATGGAACATTCAAATCTATATAGTAACCAAAGAGGTCACACCCATGAAGTCTAAGGAGTCTTAAGGAAGTGCCAGTGAGATGAGATCCTAGAAATTATTAAAAACAAAGATCCAAAAGATCTTACATAAGAATCTAAAAAGATCTAATGAATGAACATCAGAAGAGAAGACCCTCTGAATAAAAATGAAGATATTTAATGACCAAAATATTCAAGACTATTGCGAAGACAGGTGTCACATATTGTGCATGTTTTCAGGCTTTTTCAATGTGTTGGTTGGTTGTGCTGATCTGTTCCTCTTTTTCCTTTTGTCTTCAAAAAATACAATGTGTTATATGGGATGGCTTGTTGGGAAGAAGAAGAGGAAGGACATAGGGAGGAAAACAATGATGATGTAAAAAAAAGAAGACATTAATAAAAACATATTTTTTAAAAGACTATTATATTGAGAATATGGACCTTGCCCATAGAAGGGTCATTAAAGGTCATGTATTTCAACTCCTACATGATCAGAAATACTTTCTCCAATATTCTTGACCCTTTTTCAGTCTCTGCTTTAAAATGTTCAGTTATGGAGAAATCATGACTTCCGGAGGTGACCCATTCTACTTTTGGACAGCATGAAGTCTTTCCTTACATAGAATTTAAAAATTTTGTGCACTTGTACAAAAGTTGTCCTTTAAAAGAGGTGTAGTAACAAACTATACTTTTGAAAAACTTTTAAAAAATAAATGGTATACCTTACCTGTTTTTCCCCAGGTGCTTCTCAAAACATACCTATGTATTTTTACTCCTTCCCTAGAATGCTTCCAGCAGACATTAAAGGATATGATCTGAATGGAGCCTTGACACCAGGGGCATTTGTCAAGTCTTGGTCCCCACCAGGCCATGCAGGCTATACTGGGGCTCTCTCTGCCCTCAGCCCTGCCCTGACCCCTTACCAATCATAGCAAAGAGGTCCGAGTGGTAGACGGAGCCTTCCCGGTGTTTGCTCTTGTCCAGGTGTGATCGGTAAAGAACTCTGGAGACAACAAGCCCAAAGTAGGCACCAAAGGTGTGGATGGTCATGGAGCCCCCAGCATCTTTCACCTGGTAGGGAAGAGACTGCTGAGAGAGGGGCCAGTGTTCTACCTGCTTCTTCCTCCTTCCCCATCCTCTTTTCACTTTTTCCCACCCCAAAATTTTCAATCAGACTGGTTCCCTGGACCAAATGCCCACCTCACCTCCCCTTGCAGTAAAACCAACCATATCCACACTCCCTTTTCCTGAAAACTTCTCAGATCTAACATATTACCTTTACTACTACATACCCTAGGGAAGTTGGGAGAAGAAATCATTGTAGGCTCTCACCCCAAGAAGATTGAGGAGGATGAATTCATTGACCCCAAACAGTGTCACCTCCAGTAGAGACATGAGCAGCAGCTGTACAGGGCTTGTCTTGCCCAACACAGCCCCAAATGAAATCAGAACAGCTCCAGTGCAGAAATCAGCATTGATCATGCTGGGAAGAATGGGAGATTGGGAGGTAGGGTAAGGAGGAGACAGTTGTGGAGAGTAGGAATAGGAGATAGCCAAGGACATATAGAAGGAAAAAATTAGCATCAGAGAAAAGTAACACAGGAAAACTAATCCCTGCCCAGAGCTAGAAGGAAACAGTGCCTCCAATTTATATGGTTCTTTTCAGTTTCCAAATAGTCTAAAAACCCTTCTCATTTGAGCCTAACTACATGCTGTGAAATAGGTATCACCACATTATCACCATCTGACAGAGAAGAAACTGAGACTGAGAGAAATGAAGTGGGTTAGATCAGGATCATATTAGCTACCAAGAGGCAAAGGCTAGACGTGAACCCAAGTATTCTGACCCTAGTTCTAGTACTGGAGCTTAAAAAAATCAGTCTAGGAAGAAAGCTCAAAAAAACTGGGTAGGGGAAGCAGAGGAAAAAGAAAGTGGGTATCAAACAAAATAGAAAAGAAAACTAATAGTGGAATTAAAAGAAATTGAGATTAAAGAAATCAAGCCATAGAATAATAGGTAAGACAGTGGACCTACATAGGAATTAGGCAACAAGCTTAAAAAAAAATTTAATTAGAGGCGGCCAGGTAGCACAGCAAGTAATAGCACCAGCTCCAGTGTCGGGATGACCTGGGAATCGAAACCGGGCTCCGACACTTAGCACCACACCCAGAAATAACTGGCCGTGTAACCTTGAGCAAGTTACTTAACCCCGATTGCTCATTTAAAAAAATAATAATTAGCCTCTGCCCCTCTTTTCAGTTTCTTTTGTATAAGAGATCTTTGGGGCTAGAGAGTTGTGATTCAGGAAAGCTTTCTAGAGGAATAGATGTTGGAGGTTTCTATACAAATATACCTGTGCCTACAAGTTACCACATGGACTCCTAAATGTGGCCCTAAAGGAAAAGGAAAAGAGAAGGGGAAAGAGCACTTTCCCATCTTTCATCACCACCCCCTCACCTTTCCACACCAATGTAGATCTTGCCTTCATGAAAGGAGTGGAGGAAACCCTGGACCAGAGTGGACCACTGCAAAGAAAAGGCTGACAAGAGAAAGTTGAAGCCAATGCTGCTGAACCCATAGCGCTGGAGGAAGGTCATTAGAAAACCAAATCCAATGAAGATCATGGTATGGACATCTTGGAAACCTGAGGGGGAGGGAGAGTCTGAGATCAGACACTTGGATCTGAAAGAAACACCACTAGGGGCAGCCTGGGCCTGGTTAGACAGAGTGCCCCTGAATTCAAAGGAAGGTGCTTACTCTGCCCTTCTTCCTTCCAGGGCTCTTTGAATGACCCTCCAGCTCCTGCCCCTGTTTCCCATGCTGCTTTCTCCTCTTCAGACTGGCCTGAACTGCCTCGGAGCTGGACGGTGAACCTATAAAACTCCCCAAGTGTGTCTGAGGGTGGGGGGATGAACCATTTCACCTTGTCCTTTGTACCTTCCAGAGCCTGGCAGCTTAATCCAGTATGACTCAGATGAGTCTTGGGTCTCCCTAAAGGAAGGGTTCTTATTAGCCCTTTTTGTGCCATGGACCCCTTTGGCAGTCTGCAAAAGCCTATAGAACTCTTCAGAATAATATTGTCAAATACACCACAAACACAGGATTACAAGAAAAACCAATTATATTGAAATAAAAATGTAACTTTTCCCAAGTTCTCAGATTTCTCCCCTGAAATCTATTCACAGACCTTTTGGTTTAATAACCAGGAGAGGACTGGGTTTCCATCCCCCTTGGAAGGGCAGGAAAATTTGAACTGTTCTTTTGGGATTATTCCCTACCACACTTGCCCTGTCCCCATGTCTCTCACATTCCCAGCTGTTTAGATGTTGCTTAATCTTCATCTGCCTTGGTCCAGTGCCCACATTTTCATTCCCACTGTAGAGACAGAGCCCAGTGGGGTTCCCTCCTTCCTCCTCTCCCTCACTCCTCCATTCAAAAATTCCTATCTTATGGGGAGTCCTTTATCCTGTCTAAACTCCACCCCCTTCTGACTTAGTACTCTGTTTCTCCTCTTTGCTCCCATTTTGGTATATTCCCCTTTGGCCTACATTTATATGCTGATTTCATAAACTTTACATTATTTGCACTCAAAAAAAGTAGCAGAGACACTGATAATAATAACTTATTTAGCTTAGGAATGTAATATTTGACTTTCTATGAGCAAAGTTATATTACTTTTCCTACTTTAGCTAGACAGATATTAAAATGAGTTTGCATTCTCTAGATACTCATTGAGTGAGGGGAGTTTCCAGATCTAGGCTGAAATCTAGAGGAATGGATTCATTTGGGAAGGGTTTTCCCTATTATGTATGTAGAAACTAATAGAGATCTACCAATTATGTCCAATTTGGTACTTTTTCTGGGTCTGAGAAGAGAGAGCTGAATTGAACAAATGTTGTCTTAGTTGTTTTCTGTAGGCTTTGAAATGACACAGGATGATGAGTGTTGGTCAAGCTGACCACAAAACTTTGGCTAGTCCCCAGTGCCATCTTTCTGGGGACCTAAGATCAGTCCACACAGTCATGCTAATAATAGCAAAGGACTTTTAGTTTGGTGATGTCCATGTGACAAAGTAAAGGAAACAAGAGACGAAGACTTCAGAGAGCACAGGAAACCTGTATCTTGGAACTTGAATGAGAACAGGTTGGATGACCCCACACTTGTCAGGGATATAGGAGAATGGCTTCCTGTTTAGAATCACTTGGACTAAATGACCTCTGAGGGCTCTTCCATTTGGATTCTGTGATTCTGGAAAGTGAGGTAGAGAGGAATCTCTTGGTATGTTCTGGGGGTTCATGAACAAGAAGCTGTCCTAGGATTAAATACTCACTTCAGATGAGGCCAAAAGTGGCTAAAATTTATGTGTATGTAATTAACAATTGAATATAAATATAGACAGATTTATCATATTCATAGAGAGGCTCACAGCATAGACCATAAGCCCATAAAATTGTATCTGCCCAGGTTTCAAAATATTCCTCTTGCTCCCTTACATCCATTCTCCTTCTACTTTCCCAGTCATTGAGAGAGCAAGACTCTACCTGTAGCAAATACACCCAGATGTAACCCCACCCCATCATCTCTCTTCCAGGCACAGATAAAAGTTCACATAAAACTCTACACACAGGAAGCCACAATGAAAGACAGCCTCCTACCTAAATCAATTTGCAAACACTTATTGAGTCTCTGTTCAGAACTTAAGGATGGCTGCTGGGGGAGATTCCCCACCCACGGGGAACTCACAGGGTAGTAGACACACACATACACAAATAATTTTGATATATAGTATGACATGATAGCGATATTGTAAAAGTGTGAAAAGTGATACATGAAGTCAGAGAGGGGAGGAACATCACCACTATTTGTAGGTGTCAGAAAAAGCGTTGTGAATGAGGAAGCATTTCAGTTAGACTTTAAAGAACAGGTATTGAAGGGAATTCATAGGAACACAGATTTAAAGCTACAAGAGCCTTTAGAAGCTATGTAGTCCAATCCTATTTTACAGATATGGAAACAGGCCCAGCGGGGTTAAGTGACTTGTCCAAAGTCACATGGCTAGTAAGTGACTAGGTAGGATTTGAATCAAGATCTCCTGACTCCCAAGTCTTTCTGTTATAACATATAGCCTCTATTCAACAGTTTAGAAGGAAAAGGAATAGTGTAAGCAAAGACATACAAGTGAAAGAGGAGAAGTTCAGGATCCAGAAGAGTCAACCTCTTATAACAGGATAACACCAGAAAAGCAGAGTAGCACTAGACTGTGAAGAGCCTTGAATGGCAGACCAAGGAGTTTGAACTCCAGTAGGCAATAAGGAGACAATGAAGATTTTTGAGGAGATATGTGCTATAACTGGGTCTATGAAAAGAAAGAACGATCTAATAACCTCAAGAATGGATTGGAGGGCAGCTAGGTGGCATAGTGAATAGAGTCAGGAGGACCTGAGTTCAAATCCAGACTCAAACACTTAACATGTACTAGCTGTGTGACCTTGGGCAAGCCACTTAACCTTGTTTGCCTCCATTTCCCCACCTGTAAAATGAGCTGGAAAAGGAAATGAAAAACTACTCCAGTATCTCTGCCATGAAAACCCCAAATAGGGTCACAAAGAATCAAACATTACTGAAAACAGCTGAACAACAACAAAAATGTACCAGGCACTCTGCTAAGCACTAGGGATACAAAAAAAAGGCAAAATAGTCAGTCCCTACCCATAGGGAGCTCACAATCCATTTGGGGAGATCATAAGCAAACAAATACAAATAAGCTATATACAGGATAAATAGGCAATAATTAAAAAGGGAATGCACTAGAATTAAAAGGGCTTGGGAAAGGCTTCCTCTAGAAGAGGGGATTGTAGCTGGGACTTAAAGAAAGCCAGGGAAGCCAATAAGTAAAGATGAGGAGAAAGATCATTCTAGGCATGGAAGACAGCCAGAGAAAACTCTCAGAGCTGAAAGATGGAGTGTCTTGTTCTTGGAGCAGAAGGAGGCCAGCGGCACTGGACTGATGAGTATGTGGAAGGGAGAGAGGTAGGAGAATGACTTTGGACACCAAACAGATTTTGTGTTTTATCCTGGAGGTGAGATGGAGTCATCAGAGGTTGACTAGGGAGTAACAAGGTTGTAATAATGAAATTAGGGCAATAGTGCAGGTGGGTAGTGATGAGGAGGGGCAGCTGTAGAAACAGAGAGGGGGGAGAGATGCAAGAGGTGTTCCAGAGGTAGCATTGTCAGACCTTGTAATTGACTAAATATGAGAGATGAGGCAGCAGCAAGAGTCAAAGATAACCCCACGGTTACAAACAGAGAAGAATGAGTACAGTGGTACCACTGACAAAAACAGGAGATAAGGCAAAAGGAAGAACAGGCTCAGGGGAAACATGCCTTCAGAAACAATAAGCTTGAGGTGCTGGCAGGACCTCCAGGCAGAGATGTTCTGAAGGCCCTTGGAGATGGGGGTCTGGGTGCAGAAGAGAGGTCAGTGATGGAAACATAGATTTGGGAGCTAACAGTGCTGAAGTAATAGCTGAGGCTGTGAGAGTGAATGAAACGTGAGGAAGAGAGAGCGCATATATAAGACAGCTCCCTAGAGACCATCTGCCTTAAAGGGTTGGGAAGAGTAAGAAACCATAGGAAACAGAGAGTGGTTCAACGCATAAAGAGTATATTCTCTCTGAAAAGTATCTAGTTACAGGGACAAGTCAATGGTGTCAAATGCTGCACAGACATCAAGAAGTGTGAAGATGAAAAAAAAGGATTTGGTGATCTGGAAGTCATTGGTGACTTCATTTTTTTTGGAGGCAATTGGGGTTAAGGGACTTACCCAGGTCACATAGCTAACAAGTGTCTGAGGCCAAATTTGAATCCTGACCCCAGGGTTGGTATGCTATCCACTGTACCACCTAGCTGTTTCAGTGACTTTGGAAAGTAGTCTCAATGGAGTGGTGGCCTAGTGGGTTGGTCATTCTTCTTACAAAATTTGATAATCATGTTTTTTCCAAATCATAATAATGTTGAAGGCAGGGCCAAGTACAGATTCTCAGGCTTCTCCACTAGAGATCTCCTCATGAGGCTTTCTGTGACTAGATGGAAGGAGGATAGAATAGATGATGACACTGTAAAATTTTTGGAAATGGAGAAGGGAAGCCTGGGAGAGCTCACATTTGATGACCTCAGTTTGAGTTCTCAGTTAAGAGGAAATTACATCATCTGCTTTAAAAGTGGGAGCTGGGGTCTGAGTGGAAACAATATGGAAAAAGTTGGAATAGTTGCTGTGGGGAAAGTATATAGGGAGTCAATATAAACAATTCCTTTGGGGCCCACGTGTGATTTCTCTTTATTCCTGAGTATGTGTTCATCTGAATGGTTCTAAGTATATAGATGTTGAAGGAGACTTACTGTTCATTCCCCTTCCTGCTGAGGCCAGCACCTCAGATAATTGGATTGACTTCTCTGGGTTCATGCCTCCATTTCAGGGGTGGGGAACCTTCAGCCCTCCGAATGAATCCAAACTTCACAGAACAAATCCCTAGGGAAGTCTGGATTCAGTCAAAGAACCACACTTGAGGACCTAGAAGGCCATATATGTCCTCAAGGCTGCAGGTTCCCAACCCCTGCTCTATTTCCTGCTTGACTAATAAGTGCTATCCTTTCTTTAAAATGACAATAATATTTATACCACCACTAGATTTGTTTGGAATCAAAACTTAGTCCCCAAAACTCTTTCAACTACAATCCATATACTGGAACAGGGTGACTGAGGACTATCCTTTCCTCTGGTAAAATTCTCTTCTGGCTATATGATTAGGCCAACCTTCCTGTGTAGAGGCTAGCAGATGGTCAAAATGACCTTTCAGAATCCCTACCAGGCTTGGCAACTTGAGGAATAACAGTGGCTCCAGTTGCTGTCACCCTCCACACCTAGCACCCATCCCATTTATCAGAGGTCACACAACAGCTCTCCGAAGACAGCTCCAAATCCACATTTCCACTTCAATAAACAATTATTAAACACCTACTGTGTGCAGGCCACTGTGCTAAACTCTAGAAATATAAAAACAAAAAGGAAATAGTCTTTGCCTTCAAAGAGCTTCTATGACAAGAAAGCATTGAGGTAGGGGTAGTGGCTACAGAGCCTGGAATCAGGAAGTCCTGAGTTAAAATCTGACCTCAGATATTTTCTAACTGTATGACCCTGGGCAAGTCATTTAACCCTGTTTTCCTCAGTTTCCTCACCTGTAAAATGAGCTGGAGAAAGAAATGGCAAACCACTCCAATATCTCTGCCAAGAAAACCCCAAATGGGGTCATGAAGAGTTTAACAGCACTGAAATGAATGAACACCATGGTCCTGTACTCCTCTCTGCTCCATAGCCTGGTCTTTGAAATGGGATAAGAGAGGCCTGAAGAGGCAAGAAAGTTAGGGGTTGGAAAGCTGGAAAAATACCCTTACTCACTCTGTCTTTTCCTAGTTACCTTTAAGCCACATGAGATAGCTGACCTCTCCTAGATTCAGATCTCCTACCACCCCCACAGTTGATTTCAGGTTCCATAGACCTTCACTGTCAAGGTCTTTCTTACATTTAACCTAAATCTCTCTCATTTCAGGGCCATACTATTTCCTGTAGTCCAAGCCCCTGGGAGACATCTTCCATAGGGAGATTCTGTCTCTGCGCCTAAGTAGCTGTCTGGTTAGATATGATCTTTCTTTCCTCAGAACTTGAACAGTATTTTGTAACTAGATCTCTTATGCACTTACCACACATAACTCCTAATTTGTATTATAGTCATTACTATAACTATGGCTACAGTAATCTAAAGTTATAAATTATAGTAATTTTGGTCATTTCCTATTAAGTTATAAGGTAAAGGTTGTCTTACTCTTTGCTATCTCTCCCAAGAACCAGCACAATTCTTTGTACACAGTAAGCATTTAATACTTGTTTGTTACATTGAACTTAACCTCTTTGGGGCATTGGTTTCCTCATCTATATATTGGGAAGGTTGGATTCTGTCCCTTATTACTGATTTTAAGAGCACAGACCTCTAAGTGAAGGTGGCAGACCCTCAGGCAGACATGACATGACATTGGGATTGGCCAATTCCACAGATAAGTCAACAATCACAGTTAACTCCCTTTAGTCTTCCAAATGAAAGAGGCCGAAGGATACCTCTGTCCTTCCATTTGTCATGGGTACAAATAGGTACAGGACGGTAACCATCAAAGCCCTGGACTCTCAGCTTCTTTCAAAAGAAATCCACCCCTCAGGGTCCTAAGTCCACATGGCAGTAAAATCCAGACAAAAATGAGGTGGCTTAGGAATTTCACTGCCATCCTTTCAATTGTAATTCACATAAATGTATGTTGTTTGAGGAAGAACCTACTACTATTGCTGTAGTCTTAGTAAGAGGGACAGATCTGGGACTTTGTCAATAATTTCCCAAAATGCAGGGGTGGATTTCTCTGGCATAGGAGAGAAGTGGAGTCTGCAAAACTAAAGGTTCAAGGCATATGGTAATATAATTTATAGTATGTTAACAAGAAAGTGAGTTTTCATTTTACTATCACATCCCTTATTTGCTAGGTGTTGCTTAGGGTCTGGCCTTCCATGTCTAAGGCAAATTCTTGCCCCTTCTACTTTCCTATCATTTTGGGTTTCATTTGCTTCCAGGCGATCAGTGTTCTGACAATTCAGGTGAGAGAAATTATGATAAAGTAGCTTAGAATGTTCTATATTACATCCTTACCTCACATCCCTTAAATTCTCACAGTCCAGGAAAGGAATGAGATAGGTTTTTCCTAATTTTTCGGGTGGGGAAAATCTAAGGTCCAGTAGTGAAGTCACCTATGCAGTGTTGCATGGCCACAGGCTTAGGGCTGGGGTGAGAGGGGCGGGGCACACCCCTGTAGCTCCTGATGTTGGGGAAGCTAAAGGCAGTGAATTGCTTGAGCTCAGGAGTTCTGAGTTTCAGTAAAGCTAAAGCTGATCAGATGTCTGCCCTAAGTTGGGAACCAATGTATTGAACTCCTGGGAATAGGTGTGTCTAAGGAGAAGCTAGGTCAGGAAGCAGGTCAAAGCTTCCATGCTGATAAGTTGTGGGGTTGGCCCATGAGAGGCCAGTACATTTATATCCTAGGTGAGATAGGGGGAACTGGTCTAAAAAAACCCCACCTAAACAACAACAAAAACCAGGTTCAGCAGTAGAATCTTTACTTCCAGGCTAAGTTTTTGTCCAGAGCTAAAGCTTTAGTTAGTCCTTAGGACGGGAGAGTGAGAATATAGTCTTTTGTTTCCTTTTACCTCTGAGGAGCTCAAAATATTTTTAAAATTTATTTCTCCATGGAAAAGGAATCTAAAATGGACAGGCATCAGTGCCCGGCAGAACTGAGATGGTGCCTGAGCGCTGGGAGGAAAAATTCCTATGGATGATTTTCTATTACACTCTGAAACTGTAAAGACTGGGGGGGGGGGTTGGAGTGGGAGGTCTGAGAGCATTAGATGCCAAGATTCTCAACATGTGGCTCACGATACAGTAAACACTCTATCATTTACATCGGAGCTACCCAATTTGTGGATTATTTATGTCAAATATTCACCACATGCTGGCTTCCCCCAGCTACCTTCCAATTGCCAACCCCTAGTATCAGGCAATGCACAGGAATGCACACTCACTTTAATATCAGCCAAATAAAACATAATTGGGAAGATAAATCTGTTCCCCCAAAGCATTGCAGAATTCATCCCAAAGTCAAAGAGAAATGGCCTATGATTTGCCCATGTCACCACACCTTCTCCATTAGTATAGATAATTGTATACAGTGTTTATACAGTGATAGGTCCCAGGCATATGAATTTCCATTCCCAAGAAGAAACAGATGTCCCACAGGGGATGGGTAGATACCAGTGACTTCCCTTCACCCGGGGGACAGACCCCCCCCCCCAATCCCTAGGAATCCCCAAACTCACTTGGGTAGCGAAAATAAAAGTCATTGTCCAAGGCACTGTGGTTGCTGTGGTGCCAGAGGGCAGAGTCAGTCTCGTGGTTGTACTGGACAAAAAATGAAAAGAGGATAATGATAGCTGCCTGAAGGAGGAAGCAAAGTAGGGGCAACTGCACCCTCAGGCCTGTAGAGTGGCTGGAGTTCCTGGCCATGGGGGAGAAGGTGCTGCCGGCTTTGAAGAGAGCCTGGGACTGAAATCCAATCCAGAACAAACTCAGCAGAGGCGAGAGTGTTGGGTGGCTTCATTTGGGAGCTAGAGGCCACACCCACTCTGGAAGGAAAGACACACACACACACACACACACACACACACACGCCCCCACGTAGGGTCTAGACATGCCCAACTGGATTCCCCATTCCTTTGAAGACAAAGGAAATGGAACTCCCAAGTATGTACAGTAGTTTCATTCAGCTAAGGCTCTGGAACCCCCTGAAGAAGAAAAGGGGCAATTAGGAAGTCCAGGCACCTGCAGGTACAAAGACTAGAGTCCCTGTAACAAAGTCATGAGAAATATCTCTGGCCTAACCAGAGAAGAGAGGTAACATTTAGGAACTGTGGCTCTTTGTATCAGCTTCCTAGCTTTTAAAAGACAAGCAGAGAAATCTAGCTGCTTAGGTTCCCATACCCTGCTCCATACCCAAAGCTCTAATCTCAGAGAATCATGGAGACCCACAAGCTGGTAGGCAGTTCCCTCAAAAAAAAGGCCACCTGTGAGAGGCATATGGTGCTGTCATCTCCAGGGTTAAAGCAAGAGGGAATTGGGGAATTACTCAATATTTTGATTGCTTAAAAAAATAAAGAGATGAAAAAGAGAGATAAACAGATGGGAATCTCCCAGCATTAATGATTAACTGGCTTAATCCAGCACTCTCAGCCATACCACTCAGGGCCCTCCCTTCCTCTCCCCTTTTAGCTCAACTTTTCTCCTACCTTCTAACTTTCCCCATCTACTTAGTCATGAAGCTTTCCTATACTAGCTGGGTTAGGTTCTGACCCAAATTGGCCTACAAAGAAGTTAAAGGTAATGAACTTTCCTTATATCGAGAGGGAGATGAGTTCTGTAGAACACAGGACACAAGGTGCCAAAACAAGGAAACCAGGCAGTGTTGGAGCAATGCAAGCCTGGGAAGGAGGAGGGGGCCGTTCATGGTCTTCTTGTAATTGCTTGTTTACCCCAGAATGAGAAGACACAGCTGACTTCATATTAAGCATGGCAAGAATGCTGAATTCAGATTCTCCCTGGCAGTCTGAGAATTTTAAAGAAGGTTCAAGGATGATGCCTAATGCCTGGGAAAGGAGCAGGTTCTTTATGAATCTGTTAACTTGACCTGTTCCCCCTTTCATTTCTTTTTTTCTTTTTTTGGAGGTAGGAAGGCAAAGCAATTGGGGTTAAGTGACTTGCCCAAGGTCACACACACAGCAGTAAGTGTGTCAAGTGTCTGAGGCCAGATTTGAACTCTGGTCCTTCCGACTCGAGGGCTGGTGCTCTATTCACTGCACCACCTAGCTGCCCCTCCCTTTCATTTCTAATAGTTCAGACTCATAATCCCATGACTACCCCCACAACCCTTATGGTACTTCAAGAAGAAGAAAAGCAATGGGCAAATTTGAATCCCCAGGATTACTGGGATCAGGGTAAACCTGACCTTTGTGTGCCAGTAGTTTCTTTTGCTGCTGGAGCAATAAGAAAGAGAAGAGAAATCAGCTCTTGAAGGGCATTCAGGAAAAGGTTCTAAAAGCAAAATCCTAAGGCAGTTCACAAAAAGGCCCAGGTCTTCAAACTGACCTAGAAATTCCCCTGGGTGAATGAATGCAGGTGCAAGACCAGATTCTCTGTAGAATATGTAGTATTTATTCTGTGGCTTATGGGAAGTGGAAAAAAGAGGAAGGTGCAATGCCCCAGATAACTGGAATTTGCTGATCTATTTTAGGGAATCTGTTTTACCTTAGGACAATCTCACCTTTTCTCACATCTCCCTTTCTTCTTTCATTCCTTATTCTTTCCTCTTCCTCTTTTCCTTCTTCCTCTTCTCTCCTTTCCTTCCTGCTCTTGGAATAAATCTGTATTCAGTGTTTCCTCCACTGTCAGTTTTCTAACTGCCAGCTTGGAAGGGGAGGAAATCAGTCCTTATCCCTCTCTGCTGACAAGAACCTTCTACCTTCCCTCTAAGCAGAACTCACTTCAGGAAGGGTACTATGATAGTCCTCCCTCTTCACAGACTCCAGGGTAACCTGTTTTTGTGTCTAATTATGCTTTGTCATCAAGAAGCTTGACCTCCACACCTCCTAATTCTGTTCAGGCAGGTCACTATCATCTGGATAATTATTCTTTAATAGTGAACTAATAGATACCACCTCCCACTTGGTCCCCAGTCTCTTCCGGTCTGGTTTCTTGTGATTTAGAGAAACAGATCTGTGTCTTTAAGTCTTGCATAGGAATAATTCTGCTGGTATTATTGGGGGAGCTAGGTGGTACAGTGCAAAGAGTGCTGGGCCTAGAGTCAGGAATAACTGAGTTCAAATCCAGCCTCAGATCATGACTAGCTGTGAGACCCTGGGCAAGTCACTTAACCCTGCTTGCCTCAGTGTCCTCATCTGTAAAATGAGCTGGAGAAGGAAATGAAATTTTTAAAGTTTTTCTTAGGACGGGGTGGCTAGTTGGCACAGTGAATAGAGCACCAGCCCTGGAGTCAGGAGGACCTGAGTTTAAATCCGGCCTTAGACACTTAACACTTACTAGCCGTGTAACCTTGGGCAAGTGGCTTAATCCCAATTGCCCTGCCTTCCTCCCTCCAAAAAAACAAAAAAATGAAATAAAATAAAATTTTTCTTAGGAATCATAGGAGTAATAATATGATAACAATAACAATAATAATAACAGGATTATGATCTAGGGTTTGATATCAGGGAAAGATGCTAAGCCAGCCTAGGGAACTGAAAGGTAAAAGATGTTAAACTAAAAAGCATCAATGAAAACAGGGTTAATTAAAGCTCCTTTACCTACTCACTTGGATTCTGCAAATAAAATTGTTAGAAAAATCACTTTTGAGGCAGCTAGGTGGCAAAATGAATAGAGCACCAGTCCTGGAGTCAGGAGAACTTGAGTTCAAATCTGACCTCAGACATTTACCACTTACTAGCCATGTGACCTTGAGCGAGTCACTTAACCCCAATTGCCCTGCCTTACCCCTCCAAAAAAATAAAAAGAAAAATCACTTTTTCAATGTCTTTCTGATTAACCTCTCAGTCTCTCCCTAAAATAAACTCTCACTGTGGTGTTACTTATTTAACAACCCCTCAGCTTTAATAGCTTAGAGTGCTGGGCTTGGTGTCAGGAAAAGGTCTGGTTTCAAAACCTAAATCAGGTATTTAATAACCATGTAACCCTGGGCAAGTCTCTAGAGTGAGCCTCTCTGTTTCGTCCCATGGGTAAATTGCCTCTTTGTAGACGACTTCCACATCTACCTATCTTGCTTCCTCTCTTTCCTGTGCTCCAGTCAGTCCCACATCACCAGCTGCCTACTGGATATGTCCACTTGGCATCTCCAAGTCATGTCAAAAATGGAACTCATGACCTCTCCCCCTCCCCATCCTCCTAACTTCCTCATCCCTGTCCAGAGCATAACCATTATTCCAGGCACAGAATAATCCTTAGCTGCTTCTCACTTCCTTTATCCAAATCCAAGGTACCAGGTACTATCAATTCTACCACTAAGGCACCTCTTTCATCTGTCCCCTTCTCCCCATTCATGGCCACCACCTTCATTCAGACTCCACTCATTGCCTCTCACCTGGACTGTCCAACAGGCCTCCTAATTGGAATCCAACCTCTTTTCTTTCCAATTCACCCTCCATAATGCCATCAAACTGATCATCTTTAAATATAGGACTCACCATGTCACTCCCCTGTTCAAGAAGCTCCAATGGCTCTCTTACCTCTAGGGTAAAATGCAAATGCCTTTGTTTGGCCTTTGAGGTCTTTCACAATCTGGCTCTAGCCTATCCAGGTTGAGGGTTTTTGTGTTTGTGCCATAAGCCCCTTTGGCAATCTGACAACGCCTATGGATCCTTTCTCAGAATATTGTTTTTTTTTTTTAAAAGAAAATAAAATATAGAGGATTACAAAGGAAACTGATTATATTGAAATATAGTAATCAAAATATTTTTAAAGTCAAGTTCATAGACCCCAAGTTAAGGATTCCTATTGTAGAATAATTTCATGGAATCTACTCTCATATGAATCAAGTAATCTATGTTCCAGCCAAATTGGCCTGCTTCCTGCTTCCCATACTGGACCTTTATCTTCACTACCATGCCTCTGCACAAGCTGGCCCTCCTCTATTCCATCCCACCCCCAGTCCCCCATGACTGCATTGCTCTCCCTCTTCATTTCTACCTCTTAGAATTTCAACCCTTTAAGGATCAGGTCAAGCCTTGAGCCTCAAGGCCTTCCAGATCCTCCAATTATATATGTGTGTGTGTATTTCTGAGAGAAGCATGGCATCGTGGATAGAGAGCTGATTTAAGAGCCAGGAAGACCTGGGTTCAAGGACTGTTTTTGCCACATCCTGGCTGTGTGACCCTGGGCAAGTCACTTAACTAATCAGTGACCCAGAGAAGACATCTCTCTCTATGAGTTGCAGAGGAGGTGCCCACCTTCATTAGTAAAAATAATTTCATCATCTGGAATCTCCCTAGATCAATGAAATCACTGGTCCACTGCTTACTCCTATAAATTACATATTGATATGCACACGTTGTTTTCCTTGAGTAAAGAAAGTGACAGTAGTCACTTAATGAATACCTAGTGAATTGAATCTGTGTGCTAAGATAGAAAAATCTAAGTGTGTCTAAGTCTAAGAAAAGTCTAATCTGTGTGCTAAGATAGAAAGTCAGGAACAACATATTTTATTTATATTTGTTTATGTCCTAAAGGAGCTCATGTTCTACTAAGTGGATATGTGCACAAATAAGGAGAATGCTAAGATGAGGGAAGAGTGCTCTAAAAACTGAAGGGGATGGGAAAGACTTCAGAAAGGAGTCAAAACCTGAGTTGGACTTACAGGAAGATGAGCATTCAAAAAAGGTAGATAGTGCATTCTAGTCACGGGAACAGCTTATGAAAACGCTCGGAGGAGGGAGATGGAGCATCAAGTTTAGGGAAAGGTCACTTAGGCCAATGACTAAAATATTTGTGAAGGGAAGTATGAATAAAGAATCCAGACAGGCAGCAGCCACAGACATTCAAGAAGTATTGATTAAGAGGGGAGGCTAGGTGGTGCAGTGAATAGAGCACCAGCCCTGGAGTCAGGAGGACCTGAGTTCAAATCCAGCCTCAGACACTTAACACAAAAACTAGCCGTGTGACCTTGGGCAAGTCACTTAACCCCAATTGCCCTCCAAAAAGCAAAAAAAAAAGCATTGATTAAGTGCCTACAGTGGGCCAGGTACAGTACTTAGTGCTAAGGACATGAAGAAAGGCAAAAGACAGTCCCTGCTTACAAGGAAGGGCAGCTAGGTGGCACAGTGGATTGAGAACTGGCCCCAGGAACAGGAAGATCTGAGTTCAAATCTAGCCTCAGACGACTTACTATCTGTGTGACCCCGGGCAAGTCAGTTTGCCTCAGTTTCCTCATCTGTAAAATGAGCTGGAGAAGGAGATGGCAAACTACTCCAATGTGCCAAGAGAACCCTAAATGCGGCCACGGCTGAAATGACTGAACAACAGCTCTCAGAGAGCTCGAAGTCTAATGGGGAAGATAATAACTATGTTCAATCATGATATAGACAGGATAAATTAGGGGTAGCCTCAGAGGGAAGGCACTAGCATTAAAGAAAATCAGAAAAGGCTTCTCAAAGAAGATGCAATTTTAGCTGGGACTTGAAGGAAGCCAGGAGGTAAAAATGAGGAGGGAAAACATTCCAGTCATGAAGGACAATCAGTGAAAATGGTTGGCATGTCTTGTGAATGTCTTGTGCAAGGAACAGCAGAAGAGGCAGGTGTCATTGGATCACAGAGTGTGTGGAGTGGTGTAAGGTGTAAGAAGCCTTGGAAGGGTAGGAGGGGGCCAGGTTGTGAGCAAGCCAAAGAGTTTGTATTTTGTCCTCTGGGAAATTAACTAATCAATCAATGAGTATTAAGCACCTAGTATGTTCTAGGCACTGGAGATAAAAACACAAAAAATTAAATAGTCCCTGCCCTCAAGAAGTTTAGAACATATCACTGGAGATATCTCCATATAGAATTATGTACAAAATAAATATAAGGCCATTTCAGGGGGAGACACTAGCAGCTGGGCAGATGAAGAAAGGCCTCAGGCAGGGAGTGGCATTTGAACTGAGATTTGAAGGGCATGGCTAGTTAGACCTGTGCCTTAGAAGATTATTCTCACAGTTACAAAGCGGTTAGTCTAGAAAGTAGAGAGACCAGGGACAGGAAGAGAAATTAAGGTGCTATTATAGTAGCCCAGGGAAGAACTTATCAGGGCCTAAATTTGGATGGTGGCTTCATGAAAAGAGAGATCAGAAGAGAGAAATGATGTAGAATGGATGAGATGAGACTTGGCAACTAATCAGACATGGGGGTGTGAGGGAAAGAATGATTCTAAGGTCATGAGGGTAGTCAACAAAAATAGGAATGTTTAAGGGACCGTGGAAGTGAGGCAGGGGGAGGGGGAGGGGAATGTCCAGGAGTAGAAATGAGTTACATTTCCACATTTCCAATATGTTGTTTGTTAAGTCTATGGAGCATCCAGGAGATCTATGAAATAAGGGTCTTTTTCTCACCTCTCTCATCTTATTTGAGATTGGACTTGAGAAGATTCTTGAATACAGCAAGGGGGTTTGGGGGTAATCTCCTCCATTCACCTCTTAGTCCCCCCCCCAAGTTGTTTTATCTAATGAAGATATTTTTGACCTTCAACTTGTAGATTCCCAGATGCAACCAGTACCCACCTCCTCTGAGTTAGCAGAGGGGAACAGGCCTCTGGCTGTCCTCTCCTGATATATATTGGGATGTATGATGTTAATAAGGTTACTGAATAACTTTGGGGCTGCTCTGTGTCCTGGTTCCCTTCTGGGTTCATTTCCTCTATGTTCCCATATACCCTTGCCCATGCACAAATAATTCATTCTGTTGCGTAACTCCTACTATCTCCACTGAGTCACCCCTACTCTTTAAAAACAATATTTTTAAAAACCCCAAAAATACAGCATCAAAGTTATCAGGGGATGAGACTTGGCAATATGAGGAAGAGATTCTTTGTTAGCACTTTTTCTGATTTTCTTGTTCTGACTCAAAATTCAAAAATGATCTCACCACTCCTCCCCCCAAGCCCATCTTAATCATTGTCTTTCCCTTGTTTCTCAGGCCTTAGGATAAATTGCTGACTCCAGGAAACAATGATGGTATAGCTCTTTTTTGAGGTTTTAGAAGCAAAGATAGAGATTAGGAAAGGAAAAGAGTTGTTAAGGATGTAACTCCTCTTAGAAGTGGAAGCCCTTCCCAAACAGTAAGTGCCTAATGCATGGTGGGGGAACCTGCAAACTTGTATTTTGGATGCTGTCAAAGGGCCATACTTGAGGACCTGAAGGGTCACATGTGGCCTCGAGACTGCTCCACCCCTGGCCTAATGTTTTCCTCCTTCATTTTACATTAGGTACCGTACCAAGATAAGATGGAAATGGAGATAAGGAAAATGCTCAGATGACATGAAGAACCAAGTAGAACTGTGGCAGGTCCTGAATGACAAAAACTTTAAGAGAAGGTCCCAGTTTGTATCTCTCTCTTATTTTCTATTACTGTCAGAAACATCCATACCCTTGGATTACCTTCTTTCTGCTGATAGGGCTACCTACCACTCTGGTAAAGGCCTTCATCACCTCACACTTGGACTGTTGTGCAATAGCCTGGCTGCATGGTCAGCCTGTCACAAGTCTCAACCCCAATCCATCCTCCACTCAGAGGACAGAGTGCCAAACCTCGAATCACAAAGACTTATTTTCCTGAGTTCAAATCCAGCCTTAGATACTTGCTAGCTATGTGACTCTGGGCAAGTCACTTAACCCTGGTTGCCTCATTTTCCTCATCTGTAAAATGAGATAGAGAAGGAAATAGTAAACCACTCCAGTATCTCTGCCAAGAAAACCCCAAATGGGGTCACAAAGAGTTGGACATGACTGAAAAATGACTGAACAACAACAATGTCACATCTCCCCTCAACTCAATAAACTCTAGCAGCTCCCTTTCACCTTCTGGATCAAATATAAAATCCTCTGAATGACATTCAAAGTCCCTCATAACCTGACCTCACCCCCCCCCCACATACCGTGTTTCCCCGATATAATAATATCGGTCTTATTAGACCTATCCCGAAAATAAGCCCTCCCCTTACTGTGTAAGATTCCTCTAAAATAAGCCCTCCCCCGAAAATAAGCCCTATTGAGATTGCTACTGTAGTGAAGGTGATCCCCTGCGCTCCGAGCTGCATCCAATCAGAACTGCAGCAGTGAGCGCATCATCCTGTTCTTTATTGAATTCATTATTGAATAAAGGTACATTTTTTTGTTCACATTTACCTGTTTATTAAAATTGCTGTCAATGTTCATTAAAAAAAGCCCTCCCCTGAAAATAAGCCCTCTGGTGTTTTTCTGTCCAAAAAAAATAATAAGACTGTGTCTTTTTATCGGGGAAACACGGTACCTTCTTAGTCTTTTTTACATCTCCCACCATTCCATATTCTCTGTAATCTAATGACACTGGTCTCATTGCTGTTCCTCCCACAAGACACTCCCATTTCCTGACTCAGCATTTCCACTGGCTGTCCCCCCATGCCTAGAATGTTCCCCTTCCTCATCTCTACCCCCCTGGCTTCCCAGAAGTCCCAGCTAAAATCCCACCCTCTACAAGAAGCCTTTCTCAACCCCTCTTAATTCTAGCACCTTCTTGAAAACAGATATTCTTTATCCACTTAGTTTTATCTTTGTGGATGGTTAGATCAAACTCTTGAGTGGTTATAGACCTCTTCGAGGAGCCTCTACATTGTTCTGAGGCTTGATGCAACCATCACAATGTCACCTTGAAGTCTAGCATCAAGATGACTGGTGATGACACAGGATGCAGCGGGTAACCTTGGCCTTTCTAAATTCAGTTTCCCAGGTCTCAGTTTGTCTAAGGCAACACCATAGATAGATAGATAGATAGATAGATAGATAGATAGATAGATAGATAGATAGATAGATAGATAGATAGATAGATAGACAGACAGACAGACAGACGGATAGATGGATAGATAGATGGATAGACACATATATGTATATATACATAAACATGCACATATATAGGAGCAGCTAGGTGATGTAGAGAGTGAGGCTGATGATTGTGCAGCTCTGTCTCATTTAAATCCAATTTACAAGCAAGTCAAGACATCACCCTCGTGATGTCATTGGTCTTCTTCAATAATGAAGGATGAACAACAATGTCATTTATAAACAGAGTATCTGGATTACCTCACTATCCACACAGAATTCCTCTTCAGCTTTCATTATGCATTAGATCTCCTCGCATAAGGAACTATGGAAAAAAGGATATGATTGAAAAAGATAGACTGGTCAAGTCTAAGGATAATAGGGAACTGCTAGACAGCCCACGTCCTCTATCAAATATTCTTGAAATGACAGGACAAAGTGAAGAAGGCCCTGGCATAATAGGTAAACTATCAGTAGCAAATTTCTGGGAGGACATGGACAAGAGTCACACAGAATGGGCAGGTCCAGGGATAGTGAAATCTTCATTACTGAAGGGAACTTCCACACTGATGAGATCACAAGTCCATTTGAGCAAACTTATATTGGAAGGAATTATAGAGGCAGTATGGCCTTGTAGATACGGCAATAGATTTGGAATCAGGAAGATTTGGGGTTCAAATCTGGCTTCAGATACTTAATGACTTAATTCTGATACTTAATATGACTGGTTAAGTCACTAAGCCTCTGTAAACCTTGGCTTCTCATTTGTAAAATGAAAAGATTAGATTTGAAGGCCTCTAAAGTTACTTCCAACTCTAAATTATTATATAGATGGGGGTCCACCATCCATCTCAAATAACATAAATACAAAATGTTGAATGGAAAGGGATGGTTACAGCAAAGAAGTTTTAAATGGGAGAACAAAATGGTTTATGGCCTGTGATGTCTTTAAAGTATGAATTTCTCTTTAATTGGGTCAAGAAGGGGACAGCATGACTGGGTACTTAAACAAGCTAACTGTAACACTGGGAGATTTAAACAGAGAAGAATTTCAGCAGTTGATTTAGTACAATGAAGAGGACTCAAGAGTACCTCGGGGTGCTTGTACCAGGTAGAAAAAAAGGGCATGAGGGTAGATGGGATAGGACAGGAAGCCCAGAGATATTGTCATACTCCCTGCCTCCGTTGTAAGAGAGTAAGATATCAGGGATATACTGTGTCAGAGACAGACACAGAGATGCAGAAAGATAGCCACATGAGGGAGGAAGCAACTTCAAGGAAAGAATTCTAAAGACTCAAGAGAGGACTTCCAGTAACCAGCAGCTGTGACTTCACCCTTTGGCCATGTGTGTTCTCAAGACCAGTACCTTATTATCATTATATTTTAAGTGTGAGACCACTCTTCTCAGAGACCTTATTTCTATCACTTAGCAAAGTGCCTGAAACATAATAGGTGTTTAGTAAATGTTCATTGACTGATTCAGGGAAAGAAGGAAGGGTTTGGGGGGTAGTGTTTTATAACGTGTTTTCTTGCCTTACCACCTCAGCAAATATCCTTTGCTTAAAAGCTAAATAAGCATGCCGTTAATGGAAAGTACATTTATGGGGACTTGTGAGCAAAATAATTCTAAAAATTCACCCCCTCAGGGTTACCCCTAAAACTGTAAAAATGGCAATCAGCACCCCTCTGGCCCACCCATGGGAATGGGAATTAAGGAAGTGGTTCAGAGGGGTTGCTATGGTGTGATCTAGTAACGATAAGAAATCCAAACTCCTCTAATGAATCCTTCTACCCCACCAGTAAGTGATCATCCTGCCTCTCTCTAAACACCTACTAAGAGACCACAATGTAAAGTCAGATTTTGGCTGGAAGGGATTAAGACAGTGGTCCGGAGCCACCATCTTCATTGTGGATTATGCGGAAGCAGTACACCATGAATGTAATTCAGAGAAAAGAGTCTAATTTGAAGGCTCCTTGAAAAAAATTAATATCTGCCATATAACATTCCTAACCCTAAAGCTAAAGCAGTATCAGCAGGGTCATATTTCTATTGAGATTCCCCAATGAACATAGATCATCTTTTCAGGGATTCCCTTACTAAAGACAGAGAGCCAAAGAAAATAGGTGAGGTCATAAAGCACAGATTTACCTAAGTAGTCAATATACTAATTATAATAATATATAATATAATCATAACACTGGTTATTATTATAATGATAATTTTTCATTATAAGGAGGGTATTTTTTTTTTGAGGCAACCGGGATTAAGTGACTTACCCAGGGTCACACAGCTAGTAAATATCTGAGGCCAGATTCAAACTCAGGTCCTCCTGAGTCCAGGGCTGGATCTCTATCCACTTTATTATTGTTGACATTTAAAAATGAGGTGATTTGAAGGATTCAATTGAAAGTTTCCTGTGACTCTTGGGCTCTATTTTTGCCTGAATAATTCTGGCCAATCATGTCCTATAAAGCCATTAAATAGACCAAAGCTGACCTCTTCTTTTGACTACTTAGAGAAATTAACTGATCCTATGTAACTTGACTGTATAAACTGCTCTCCCAAGGGATTCTTCTTCTTCTACAACAATTTTGTTCTTCAACCATCTTCAAATGCTCATATATCCTTCAGCAAATACTTATCAATTGCCTTATATAAGCAAAGTGCCATCCTAGGTGCTGGAGAAACAAAGATGAAACCAGATTCTACTTTCAAGGAGTTTATAATCTAGGAAGAGAGTTGAAACAAAAACACAAAAAATTTTAATACACAGTAAAGTGAGGAGGAGGGAACACTTCTAGATGGACATATTAAGAACCTTCATGAAGGGAGCAAGATCCAAGTTGGGCTCTGAAAAGTGAGGGAAAGATGTCAACCTGGCAGAGATTTGTGGTGGTGAGTGGGAGGGGAGAGGGAGAGAGGGATGCTGTTTCTTTCCAGGCCAGAAGGATGGTGTGAGCAATGGCATGATGTTGGGAGAGGGTAGAACTAAAATGGCATACAGTTAAGTAAATGGTACAGTTTGGCTAAAATATAAAATGTGTTCAGTAGTGTGAAACAAAGTTGGAAAGTAATGTTGGAGTCCCTGTAAGGGACCTTAAATGACAGACTAAGGAGTTTGTACTTTATTCCTTAAGCAATGAGGGGCAATGAAGTTTTTTAAGTACGTAAGTGACATTAGGCTAATTAATTACTTGAGCCTCAAGATGAAGATTGCATAGAACATGGAGAGTCAGGAACAGGAAAGATCAATTATCATTACAACAGTTTGAGAAGGAGGTTATAAGGGTCTGAAGTAGAGGAGACAAAAGGAAGGGACTGCTATAAAGGAGGTGGTAGCAATAAATAGGATGTAGAAACTGATTAGATGTGGAGAAAAAGGAAGAGTCAAAAATGACTTTAAACTTTCAAGTTTTAGTGACAGGGAGGTTGCCGATATTATTAACAGAACGAAGACCATAAAAGAGGAAATTTTGGAGAAAAGATAAGTAATTTGGTAGAAATGTATTTCATGTTAATAAGTCTCCTTATTGTAAGGCCATCAAGAGAATGAAAATTATTTTCATTCCTGGGAAAGGTTTGTTCAGACAAAATGGTATCTGTGGAATTTGATGGACCTGCTGCTCTAGTCTAGGACTAAGAAAGAAATCAGTCACCTACTCTTTCTTTAATGCCAGCAATGATGTAGGACCCAAGATCAGTCGGTTTCTATACCTGTAAGGACAGGGACCTGGTAGGCAGACCTTGCTGGCAAAAGGGTGGCATTTGAAGGCAAGAGAAGTATAATAAATACTATAATAATCTCTAAAGCACATTTGATGAAATTTCTTTTGAGTTCTGACAAAATGGCTAACATAACTTCATACTACAACATCATGCAACATTAAAAAAAAGTGGATGTCTGGGATATGTTATTGCTAATGTTTTTATGCAATCATGCATGTTGCCCCAAATCCACAAACCCAGTGCCTAAAAGAAACGAAGCCATTCCTAGGGGGAAATCAGACTGCAAATAAACAAAAAATTGAAACAGAAAACCCAATGTTAGCTTTTAGGCTACTAATGTTTCACATGGGAATGACTAAGAAATATTTCCCACACTAAGAAAATTTGGAGGTTCATGAAAAACATTTTTCATGAATCTATCTGCCAGATTAGTTAAAGGACTTAAGGATAGTAACTATTGAAAGAAAATTTAGATGGTGTGAAATTCATGGGCAATGTGAGTCTAGACCTGAATTTATAGAACTTAACAATAAAGAATACATATATATGTACACACATATATATGTGTATATGTATGTATGTATATGAGTGATTAAGAGAGATTTTAAATCTTTAAACCTAATGGTGAACCTAGGGAAAAAAATACTTATGATTTAAACCTCCCAAAGAGAAACCTATAAACAAAGAAAATTCTATTGTTTAAGTTGCACATCATTTAAATTCAACATATCCAGGAAATATTTCTTGATTTCTGAAGCAATAAACAATAGGACTCAAAAGAGAGAAGGGATATGAGATGACTTTATTTCACTTCACACTAAATATTTCAGAGGTGGCAATTTCTTCCAGAGAGAAAAAATCGTTAGATACATCAATATCCAGGGTAGCCCATGAAAAAGATAAGAAACTGAGAAAGGTTAACCAGACATAACCTATTAAAACAGCCAAACCAACTCCTGGAGGTTCTAGAATAAAGAAGCTTGAGTTGGGGGTATTTACGGATACATACATACATACATATATAGATGGATAGATAGATGGATAGAATGGATGGATGGATGGATGGATGGATGGATGGATGGATGGATGGATGGATGGATGGATATCTAGAGGCAGACTGGTACTGGTACAGAATACCCTGTAGTTAAGGATAGAGTTGGCATTTTAAGAAGTGTAATACTAAAGTAAATAGAGATATCAATCTATCTATCTATGACTAGTACTCCCTATCTTGCTTGCCAGGGCTGGAAATGCAATCTCAAGAGCCAGGTCCCAATGCTAATCAGCATGGAAGCCTGACCTACCATGCACTGGGCAGTTTGGTGGCCCCCCCTGGAAGCAGCTCAGAACTCCAGCAAGCCAGCAGCCTCAGTTTCCCCCAGTGGCAGGGACTGCAGGATTTCAGTCCAATGACTATCAAGGAGCTGGGAGGATTCCTCTTCGGTCATTGCCCTCCAGAAGAGGGAAGGTCCTAGGAGGGGGCTGATGCCCCGGGGAGTGAAAGTACGTCCCCCATCCCTTTCCCCCCCAACAAAGTTTTCACCCTCTTTGAGCAAAGAATGATGGGATGTGTTTCCCCACAAGCAGCAGAGCGGGGCTGGGAGAAGCGCTGCCACGAGAAGCGCTGCTGCAGCCGGTGCCGCCGCCAGGCCAACCAGTACTCCTGAGTTCGACCTTTTCTATCTTCGAGGCTACATTCCCCTCCACGCCGGGTGGCGGCGCTCCTCCGTCCTGAGCCAGACGGCGGGCGCGCGGCTTTACAGATCGTGTTCTGGCGGCGCACGCCGCCTGGCGGTGGGGCGAGCACAAAGCGCGCGGCGGTCATACCTCCTTCACGCATGCTCACTCGCCGCTCCGCGTCCCTTCCGCAGACCTACCGCTTCCCGCCACCCACGAATCTCCATACATTATGGGAGTTGTAGTTTCTGGGCTGGTTCCATTTTCCACTTCCCTGGCTTTGCGGACGCTGTTGGTGCAGCCCAGAGATGTTCACCCCCCGAGACTGCTGGAAGCGCCTCTCTCCGCCCTGGTTACCCGGTCGCCCTGTCTTTCGCCAAAGCCGCATAGCAGCTGGAGGCCGACCAGGGCGGGGAGGGGCCCGCAGGCCGTGCCGCCCCCTTTCGCTCAAAGTACCAAGGCCCAGGAGCCTGGAGAAAGGAGGGAGAACCGGGAGCAGGGCGAAAGACACAAAAGGCCGAATTTAGGCTCCAAGTCAGGGACACTTCCTGACAATTAGCACGGCCCCGAGGTGGAGGAAGGGGGCGCCGTGGGGTTGCTGGGAGGGAGGATCTCGAGGAGACCCGTCCAGTTCTCAGGATCCTCGTTTGCGGCTTCCTCCCTAAATCGGCCTGGCCTCCCGACCCCTAGTTTCCCAAGCCCTCATCTAAGTCCCTCAAATTCCCCACTTTGGAAGAGAAGGCAAAGGGAGGAGGGTTGGAAGCCTGGGGTATGGGCCGGAGGAAAGATGTGTGGGGCTGGGCCGGGGTCTGGAGGCATCCCCATCTTCCACATTTGTCAAGCTCCTAAGATCCTGGAAAGGCCCTTCCCTGCCCCGTCCCCCTTCCCATACGAAGAAAATGCCACACAGCCAGAACATGGTGGAAAAAATACTGTCCCGAGAGCTCAGGTTTTATTTTTTATTACGGTTTCAGAGATTCTGTGTAAAAACAGCTTTTTCACCAGTGGCAGAATTGGCAGCAACCCTCCTCACATGGGTTGTGGCCAGAGGAGTCATGTCTTCCCGGACCTCCCCAGGCAAAACAACTTCTGGTCTTCCTTTGGGCCTTATCCCATCTCCTGGCGTCAGGGCAGTGAGGAGGAGGGCCCACCAGGCAGGGGAAGTGACCTGGTTCAACCCTACTTACCCTGTTGAGTGAAAATGAAGTAATAACCAGAGAGAAAAGTGGGTTCAGAAGCTTCTCAGAGGGGAGCTCCCCCAAACTGAGTAGGAGGGTGAGAGTCTACCCTTCATTGCCATTGTTGTGGCTCTTCTTCCCTTTCAGAATGCAGAAAGGGGCAGCATTCTAGGCACTGGCAACAAAGAATGAAAAGTGAGGAAAACCAGGTGCTCGTTGCAAATGAACCCCAAGTAAGGGAGCCAAATTGGGAAGCAGGAATTTGGAATATTATCTTGGAGTCTCCCCATGAACTAGATGGCTCCTGGGAAAGGCCAACTGCCCCCCACCCCTCTTTTTTTTTTTTTAATTTAAAACTTAAGCCCTGGACACATTTCTCTATTCCTCTGATAATCAGTGTAAATACCACGTAAGACATCACTAAAGATGTATGGACTGCCAAAATTGGTCACAGTGAGAAGACCCCATCACTGTTGCATCCCCAATCTATCCCCTTCCTTTCCCTGCCACACCTTGCCACCCTGGCTATGAAAACTGGCACACTTGAATTCTATCTATCAGCACGAGAACTGGAGGTGAGTAAGGGAAACATCTTCCAGAAACACCTCTCCCCGGGTTTTAGATTTGTTGTTCTTTGTGTTCAGCAGAGGGTTAAGATCTCATTCCAAAAAGAAGTGTTACATTGGGGGCTAGAAATGATCAAGCAAGATATCTTTTAAGATGTCCTACCAAGGAAGAGGATGTGGGGAAAGAGTTGATATGTATTTTTTTTTAAGTCAGAGATGAGGGGTGGCTAGGTGGCACCGGCCCTGGAGTCAGGAGGACCTGAGTTCAAATTTGACCTCAGAAACTTAACACAAAGAAAACTAGGCGTGTGACCTTGGGCAAGTTATTTAACCCTAATTGCCCTCCAAAAAAAATAAAAATAAAAGTCAGAGGCAATGTGTATAAAGTTAGTGGCATAATTTATAGAAGGAACCTGCAAAGATTATCTTTTCTTCTACCTCCAAGCCTATTCCAATCTAGACAGGAGTCTCTCTTTAAATGACTCTAGATAGATCCTTCTTCCTTATTTAAGTACAATAGCCTGTTAAGGAAGTTCTTCCTGGGGTGGCTAGGTGGCGCAGTGAGTAAATCTCTGGCCCCAGAGTCAGGAGGATGCAAGTTAGGTTCTGGCCTCAGACACTTAACACCCACACAAAAACACTAGCCATGTAACCTTGGGCAAGTTACTTAACCCCAACTGCCCTCCAAAAGGCAAAAAAATAAATAAAAAGAAGTTCTTCCTGTCATTTAGCCCTTGGTTCCTTCAGAGTCACTGCCAAGAACCAACTTTTTGCTGTGTCTTTTTAGGAGATTGGAAATAATGGGTCCTTTTTGAATACCCTTTCATAGGCTCATATTTTTTGAATCATAAGAAACAGAGCTGGAGGGACCTTCGGAGGCTATCTACTCCAACCCCTAATTTTATAAGTCCCGGAAGGCTGAGCAACTTGCCCAAGATCAACCAGGGCATAAGCATCAGAGATGAGACTTGAACCATCTCTGACTCCAGAACTGGTTCTCTGCCTACTGTACTGGGCTCAGAAGCTTAAAGACCATGATGATGTTTCATTTAACCTTATTATCTCAATCTTTTTTTCTTTCTCTTTACTTCTACATTCTTATCTAAGTCTTCTGTCCAATTTCTCTTTAGGCCCTGAAATATAGAGCCCAGCCTGACCTCTGAAAAGAATACCTAACCAATGGAATAATCAATCTTCTAATAAAACCTGAAAAGGAAGATGACAGCTTAATGAGGCTCTCAGACTGCTGAGCCAACTCAATCCTCTTGACTTCACAAATGTGGAAAACTGTTGGAACCGAATGCTTGTTTAAAGCCAAATATCTTCCAAAACGGGAATTTCCATTGATTTTAGAGGCTCCTTAGTATTTCATGCCTCTAAGAGTAGCCATTTAGTTCTCTGCTGAACAGCTAAAATGCCCCATCCTTCCTGTCTCTTAGTCTGCTGTGGTAATTTCACAATGGACACCAGTAACCTCCTCTATCTGCTAGCCTTCCAATTTCTAACCTCCCTCCATTCCAAAATGTTTTACTTCTGACTGTGCTTGGCACATAGTAGGTACTTAATGCTTATTGGCTGACTGACCAATGCCTGCAAAGACCTATGCCAGGGTGCTCCATCCTGCTCCTCTGGGATGCCCTACACTTATCTACTCTCATTTCTTGCTATTCCCCCAGCTGTAATGGGAATGCAAATTTGGAAGATCTTCCCTGCCCCTAGGCTAAAGTGCACCTGAAGCCTGGGGTGGGAGGCTTGTTTTTCAGTAGATACTTTTTGATTGGCCAGTGGGTCCAAAAGGTTGTTACATTCTCTGAGCCAGGAGGCTATATAAGCCCTGATGTGTAGCTTTGTTTTGGGGGCTCACTTTGAGAAGTGTTATGTGATTTGATCTGTATTCTGGGAAGCCGTTGTCCAGGCCCGCCCCCCCTTTGAAAAACCCAGATGTGGAAACCCAGATGTTGACTGGGTATGGATGTAATGGTTGGACAGTTTGGAAATCTGTCTACTTGATCTGTTTCTGTCTTGATAATTCTGCCTGTATACTTTGAAGTTCGGGGTGCTGACCTTTTCCCCTGAACAAGGTAAACGATATATGTCTGACTGATTAAAGTAAGCTTGTTAACCCATTTTGAGTTGCTTTCCTTTAACAAAGCAGATCCAAGAACCTGTATGGGCAGCCACCCTGAGGACGCTTGGGGTGCTTGCTGCTACACCAGCTCATTCCCTACAAAACACATGAATCCAGCCTTCTCTTGGCCTCCTACTTCTTATGTGTTTGAGAATCTGTTCAGTCCAATCAACACCCGGAATATGCTCACTCGTCTTCCCTAACACTTCCCTAACCCCACTTTGATCTTGTGGAAAATTCTCTGTCATCTATCCTCTTTTAAAACTCATGTTACTTTGTTTACAAAGCACTTTTATATCAGATGGTAAACTCCCAAAACTGTGTCTGTTCTGAAATACCCCAAATGTCTTGTACAATGATATGTATGTATCCTGTGGGCATCAATAATATACTTAGTGATCACCAAATATCCTAGAGAAAATCTGTGGAGCCTACACTATGGGCTTAGAGAGGGAGAAGGGAAAAAAGCATACACAGCGACTAGGTCCCAGAGTTCATTTACTGATTTGAGGTTGGCAAGTCAACAGTAAATTTGGACGTATAGCTGGCAGCATAGAGTCCTTACCCTCCCCCCCAGGAATCAGCAGAGTCATGGAGGACTGTAGATCTTCTAGGATGGCCATCTGTTGTTGGGCAAGTTTGGTTTGAAGTTGGAGATTGGCGTGCATACACTCAAGCAGACCTAAGCAATCCTGGGGATTTTTAATGTCGACTCCTGAAGGAAGAGTAGGATGGGGAAGAGGGACAAAAGGGGAGAGAGACAAATTTTTGGCTGGCCCACAAATGACAGTCCTGTGGTTAGCGGGGCTCTGCGAAGATCAGCACTTCAAACTTCCCCACACTCACCGTGTCTCAGATAAACTGGGGAGAGAAGGCAGGGCTTCTCGTGGGCTTCAAGAATTCCACCGGAGGGGCACCTCACCTGCTCCAGTGCCTCATAAGCAGTGACCATTAGCACTGATAATTTTCCTGTCGTCTAACTTCAGTACTTCCTCCTGTAACATCAACCTATTTGCTCTAATGTTTCCAACTACCTCATGTATGGCCAAGTCTTAATTAGCCTTGGTAAATCTACTTTTTATGGTTTAGGTGTTTGTGCTGTCTTCCCTATTATATTATGATCTCCTCAAGAGCAGAGATCAAGTCTGCTCTGATTACCTGGACCCAGAAAATACTCTGTAACCTGATTAGAAGAATATGTTTACTCCAAAACAATCTAAATTTAACTAGCAGTCTCAATCTCCTCTATTGATGTGAAGTGCTGTGAATTCCTAGAACATCTAACATACTAACATTCTTGTATACTAGAAAGAACAATGGACTCAGAGTCAGGAAACCTGGTTTTGAATCCCAGCTCTGTCCCTTATTAGCTCTGTGACTATAGGCAAGTCACTTTATACCTCAGAGTCTCAGTTTCCTCACCTATAAAATGGGAATACCTTGCACTACCTATTTGATAGTTATTGAAAGGAAATTATTTCAAAGATTGTAAAGTGCTCTAGAAATGTAAGTTATCTTCTTTCTTTTTTTTTAATTAATTCAGCTTATATCCAGCAAGATTTAAATTTTAACCCTTCTTCCATTCCTGGGGAGGTCCTAACAATTAGGGAAATTACCCAACCTGGGGAACTGGCAGGGTGGGGGGAAGGAGGAAAAGAAGAGTAAAGACAAGAAGAAGCAATAGTGCTAGTTATCCATTAAAAACTGAGACTTGACTAGACATGGAATTGGCAGTCAAGTCCACAGGAGAAAGACTCTTGAAGAACAGTGCCCTCCACCTCCAGAGACCTGATGAACTCCGAATGTGAACTGAAGCATATTTTTTTCTTTCTTTATCTTTTGGAACATGGCTAATGAGGAAATAGGTTTTGAATGATTTCGAATGTGTAATGGTTATTGTATTTCTTGTCTTCTCAATGGTAAAGGAGGGTATAGAGGAAGGGAGAGAATAGGGAACTGAAAATAAAACTGAATGTGATTTTTAAATAAAATTTTAAAAAAGAAAAAATGTCAACAGGAAGCCTTGATCCCCAAGTCTATTCTATTTGGGAAATTCTCTCTATAGGTTACCTGTTTGTAGCTTTGCTGACTGACTGTTTTGACAAGTGGCTGGGTTGGTTGCTGGAAGATGAATGAAACTTGGGGAGGGCTTAGCACGACAAAGAGGCAAAAGTGTGCATTCCTCTTCAACTGGAATAAAATTAGAGACAACTAAATCAGTGTCTTCCAATAAAAATTGAGCATTATAATTAAGACTGTGGCAATGAAAGATTGCTCCAAATCACTAATAATAAGAGAAATAACCCTGAGTTCCACGAACACACAGCAATTTGGCAAAGATGGCAAAATCATCAGTCAACAAACATTTATTAAGCACATAATTATGTGCCACACCCTGTATTAAACAAAAGACAGTCCCTGCCTGAAAGGGGAGGAGGGGAGAGGAGCACCCAGCATGGGCAAATAATGAAGTCCAGAAGAGAAGGCCTGGGCATCCTCCTTAAATGGAAGATCTAGGAAGAATGCTCCACTCCACATCCTCTGCTCTCTAACCAGAGGGAGAGAGGAGTTCCAGGGGCACAGGATACCGAGGAGGTATGAGTTCCAGAGTATACATGATCTTGCAGAATGATAAGGTTTCTGGGGACAAGATGTATAAATGGACAATGTTGGAGAGTTCACAGAAAGACAGAAAATGATTGATACAAGTATTCTAAACAATAATAAGGAATTATGCTAAGAAAGTATATAACTAGGGGTGGGGAACCTGCAGCCTCCAGACCAGATGTGGCCCTCTAGGTCCTCAAGCCCAGTCCTTTGACTGAATCCAAACTTTATAAAACAAATCCCCTTAATAAAAGGGGCCTCCAGTCTGCAAGTTCCCCACCCCTTTAACTCAGAGATCCCACTGAAAATATTCCAAAGAGCTGAAAGAAGGATCTCATAGATAACAAAATATTTATGGTAGTACTTTTTATAAAAGTAAAAAACTAGAAATAAAAAATATGATATTACATGTATATGTAACAGAATATTATTGTACCATAAGAAATGATGAACATAGGGAAGCATGGTAAGATTTACATGAACTAATGCAAAATGAAATAAGCAGAACCAGGAAGACAATATACACAGTGACTTCAACAATGTAAATGGAATGAACAGAAAAAAAAAAACTAAGTCTGAAACAGAAGAAGTGATGGGAAAATGTACTTTCCTCCCTTCTCTGCAAAGGTGGGGGACTCAAGGAACAGAACACCAAAAATACCATCAGAATGAGAAGATAGGTGGGTCAGTTTTACTAAAATGCTCTCCCCCCCTTATACTTTGGTAAACGAAATAGTTCTCTTCGGAAGGGATCGAGAGCGGGATATTTATGTAAATGGTGGTGACATAAAAGCAAAAGATAGTAAGTTGTTTTTTTTTTTTGTAAAGACTGTGTGATGGTATCTTAAAGAAGACACAAACCCTTGGCCTCAAATACCCTCCCTTAAGAGTCATTACAATAAGCAGAAACAAAAGAAATCAGAGTTAGCAAAATGAAAATCAGTCCTAAAATTCCATTTAGTCAGTCAAAAAACATTTAAGTGCTACTATTTGCCAGGCACTGTGCTAAGTGCTAGACATACAAATATGAAAAAGATAGTCCCTGCCTTCAAGAAGCTTACATCTAAGATGGGAAGATAACACACAAAAGAAAGCTAAAAGGAAGGGGAAGATGTCTGATGAGGGGGCACAAAGGAGAAATTTAAAGGAGTGTACTCTGGTGGGAAATGAAGCACTGGCTGGTCAGGGAAACTTCTTAAGTGAAGATTTGGGGAGAAGCTCTTCACTCTATCCTCCAATCAGAGGGAGTGAGGGTACTGATGAGGAGTGAGTACCAAGACTTGAAGAATCTTGACAAATGAAAATGTTCCTGGGAAGGGGGTGATGAGAAAATTCAAAGGAGCAAAATAAAAAGATGGCTGGCCATCTTAACAAGAATTTATCAAACATCTAATTTGTTTTGTTTTTGGTTTTTTAGTTATTTTTTAAACTGACAAGCATTTTTTTTCTTCTCCTTTAAAAAGTCTTTGTAACAAATTTGCATAGTCAAGCAAAACAAATTCCCACTTTGGCCATGTCCAAAAATGTCAAACACCTCATCTGAACCAAATGAGGCAGTATAATGTATTGAGAATTCTAATCTTGAGTCAGAAATTCCTAGGCTCTAATCCTGCCTCTGATATATACATACTTCCAAGTAACTGCATTTGAACTCTGAGTAAATTATTTAACTTCTCTGAACCTGTTTCCTCATCTGTATAATGGCAATAATAAGATCTTAGGACCTACTTCATAGGGAAATTTACCATGAAGATCCAATACGACAGGGTCAGAAAGCACTGGGCCTTCCTTAAAGTGCTATGTAAATGGCAGAAATCACCACTGTGATGAAGCTGTATAGTTCAAGGATACAAAATGCAGTCTCTGCCCCAAAGAAGCTTACAAACTAGTGGAGAAGGGAAGATATTCATATATGAAATATATATAGACAAGATTCTACATTTTATGACTCAAACATACAACAGATGCTGCCCCATAGGAATCAGATTAAAATTAGGAAATATCTAACACAATAAATAAAAATACAATAGAACATTGATAATAAGTGGCTGTCTAAATCAATAATGGGGCTTTAAGGAGGTTTAGTGGCCCCTGTTTCTATCTGAGTTAACACTGCTCTAAAGGACCGAGATTGTCTTATCATTGTCTATCATTACTTGATTCACAAAGTGCAAAGATGAGCATTGTAGATAATAAGTATTACAGTAGTTAAGCCCTCAGTGATCACTTCTTCTTCTGGAGCTGTCATGAAAGGTTTCATGGAAGAGGTTAGAGGTGGAATGGTCCTTGAAGAATGAATGAGATAAAACCAGGCCTACATTCCTGGTTGGGGGAAATGGTGCAAGCAAAGGCACAGGAACAGAAATCGTCCCAGAGCATGTAAGAAATAGTGAGAAAAAGGACCTTAAATGAAGTAGGATGGAGATACATGGATGAGGCTGGAAGTCAGTGTCCAGCCAGCCTTGAAATCTAGCATAAAAATAAGCTCAAGGGATAATAGGATTTAAGTTGAAAGGTGCCTTTGGTTTAATTCGATCTAATCCCTTCATTTAACAAATGAAGAAACTGAGGTCCAGAAAGTATAGGTCAATTAACTGTCCAAGGTCACAGCTAATAAATGGCAGTGTTCCCCCCCCCCCCAGTAAACTGTGCTACTTGTTCTAAATATAGACTTTTATCCTAAAGCAGTGAGAGCCAATGACAATTTTTCAACAAAAGAGTTATAAAACTGCATACCTGTAGGTGACAAAGAAGTGGTGGAAGAGGCAAGAGAACCAAACTAGTGTGAAAGCATGAGGGAAAAAGGTGGAGGAGAAGGTAATCAACAAGGTCATGCCACAGAGAGTCAAGAAGAGGGAATTTTAAAAGTCATTTTTTAAAGTCATAAATTTAACAACCCTGTTTGCCTCAGTTTCCTCACCTGTAAAATGAGCTGGAGAAAAAATCTGTAAACCACTCCAGTATCTTTATGAAGAAAACCCCCAATGGAGTTACAAAGAGTCAGGTGTGACTGAAAAATAACTAAACAACAACTTTAAAAATGTAACAAAAAATTAACAAAACATTTTGTAATCTCCAAGAATACAGTTTCAAGTAAAGTGGTCTGGATGGAAGCCAGATTGCAGAAAGCTAGAGAATTTAAGCAAAGGTAATAACTTATGGTATTATAATAATTTTTATGGTCATACAACTGGTTTATATCCAAAGTCACACTTGAATTCAGGTCTTCATGACTTCAAGGCCAGTCCTCTATCTCCTACCTGTCAGGTATAGACCACTTGTTCAATAAATTTGGCAGAGAAAGGAATGGCAGAAATAGGGCTATTGGTAAGACGGAAAAAACAAGGATGACAGACAGAATCTATTGGTAGGAACCTCAGAGCCCATCCCATATATGAACAGGAATCCCTCCTACAACATCCCTAACAAGCAATCTCCAGCCTTCACTTGAATACTTCCAGTAATAGGGAGCCCAAGATTCTATCTTAGTCTCTCTTCTCATCTCCCTCTATGATTTCTCTCTCAGTAACCTCATCAGCCGTCATGGGTTGTACTATCAAGCTATATATCTCAAACTCAATACTGTCCAAAATTGGACTCATTATCTTTCTCCTCAAAAACCTCCCCCCTTTCAAACTTGCCTATTTCTGTAAAAGGCACCACCATTCTTCTAGTCTCCCAGGTTCATACACTTTGAATTACCCTCAGTCTCTCAGTCCCCCTTACCCCCCATATCCCATCAAATGCCAAATTTTGTTATTTCTATCTCCACAATATCTCTAGTATCCACTCGTCTCCTCTCACACCACTACCATCTTAGTTCAGTTCTTTAGACATCTGAAGTTATTGGTCCAAATCTCCCCTCACCCAAGACTTACCTTCGACCAATAAAGCATCCTCAACTATTTCATTTGAGCCTCCTGTGTCAAAGCTTCCAATCTCCTTACTGTCCTGGTAACTAATTTATCAATATTCTTGTTCAAATGTGGTATGTAAATGCGAACACAATACTACACAAGTGACTTGACCAAGACAGAGTAATGACAGTTTAACCATCCTCCAAAAAAGGAGAGGTGGGGCCAACAGTGACCTGCTAATCTGATCAATAAGAGGGCACTAGCTGAAGAAACAAAAACAATGGGAACCTTGGGGGCAGTGATCACTCCATCATAGAATTAATTATAGGACAGGGAAGAAAACCTGGTTATGGTCTGACACAGAAATTTCAGAAAGCTTAGAAAAAGAAGAAGTGATCTGATGATCACTTATATAAGGGATCCCCAGATTTGGCAGAGGAAGTAGACTCAAGAAGGATGGAGAGCTCTCAAGAAAGAAATCCTGAAGGCACAAAGAGAAATTATTCTAATGAGGAAATACAAGAGTAACTATCTAAAAAGACTGCTGCTTACACAGGATCACATAATTTTAGAGGTACAAAGAACCATAGTATCCACCCAGAAACACCTGGCCTTGTAACCTTGAGCAAGTTACTTAACCCCAATTGCTTAAAAAAAAAAATTAAAAAAAAGAACAAAGAACCTCAGTAACCATCTAGTCCAACCCATACTGTAAAGAAATTTCCTATTTTAACATCCCCAACAACTGGTCACCCAGCCTCTGCCTGAAGGCCTCCAATGAGGAGGCAACATGGAAAACAAACTGACCAACTTGAATTTTAAGGATACATGTCTAGAAGATGGAAACAAGGGCCAACAACTGAGGATAAATACAAAAGAGTAGTCCAGTACTCTAAAAAAATGTCAAAAACACTACAGCTCAGCACAATACAATGGAGTCTTTTAGCTATATAGGGGAAAAGAAGAATATCAAAAGAAGGATGACTTCACTGCTGAGAGTAGATAGTATGATAACTGATAATTAATCAGTTTTCATTTTGTGTATTTTCTCTGTCAAGAACAAGGATTTTGGTAGGAGTGGCTAGGTGGCGCAGTGAATAGAGCACTGGCCCTGGAGTCAGGAGGACCTGAGTTCAAATCTGGCCTCAGACACTTACCACAAAAACCAGCCATGTGACCTTGGACAAGTCACTTAATCCCAATTGCCCTCCAAAAAGCAAAAAAAAAGAACAATTTTTGGGATTTGGGGATCGGAAAGGATTAAAAATGGCTAATAGTGAGATGGTACCCAGGATAAGTTAGGAAATAGCCAGACAGCCCCTTAGTGCCCTTCCTAAGCCACTCGGAAATTTTATAGAAGCTATGGATTAGGAAAGATACCACAAACCTAAAGAGAAGCAGATATTTTCCTGCTTTCAAAAGAGAGATAAGAATGAAATCTGCAAACTATAGGCCAATTAACTTGATTTCTAATTCCTGGCAAAATTCTAGAACATATGATTTAAGGAATGGGTTTGTGAGCATTTAGAAAGGGAAGCATGACAAATAAGATACCTTGACTTAATTAAGAAGTCATGCCAGGGGGCGGCCAGCTGGCTCAGCGAGTAAGAGCACCGGCTCCAGTGTCGGGATGACCTGGATCGAATCCAGGCTCAGACACTCAGCACCACAGCCAGAAATAACTGGCTGTGTAACCTTGAGCAAGTTACTTAACCCCGATTGCTTAAAAAAAAAAAATAAAATTAAAATAAAAAAGAAATTAAAAAAGAAGTCATGCCAGATTAATTTCCTTCCTCAACAGTATAACTGGAATGGTAGGTCAGGGAACTGTTAAAGACATGGTGAACTTAGATTTCAGCAAAATAAATAAGTCTGTCATGCTATTCTTTGTCCACAAAATGGTGAGCTACAGGCTAGATCAGCTGTTTCAAATTTTTTGGTCTTGGGACCCTTTTACCCCTTTACCAATTATTGAAGATCCCCCAAAGAGTTTTTGCTTATGTGGATTATATCTATTCATATTTACCATATTTGAAATTAAAATATACTAGTATTACTATGAAAATAATTTTGACCTCATGGACTCCATAAAAAAGTCTTAAGGACCACCATGGGTCCTCAGACCTCTTTTTGAGAGCCAAGGATTTAAATAATATGAGTAAGTAGATTTGGAACTAGCTGGGTAACTGAACCCAAAGACTAATAAATGGGTCAATATCATTTTCTAGGGTAGTTTCTAGTGGAATGCACAGGCAACTGTTCTGGGCTTTATATTGTTCCACATTTTTCCAATGATTTTGATGAAGTAATGTCATTAATGCCTTTTATTTTCATACAAGCTAGCTGTTATTATCTCCCCTTGCCATATACTCCCCCAAACCTACCACTGAAAAATTCTTTATATCAAAGAAAAATATTTAAGCAAAATAGAAACCATGTCTAACAGTTATACCACATTCCACATCTGGAGTCCCTTAGGTCTCTGCAGAGAGGAATGAAATGAATTTCATCACCAGGTGAACAGAGATTGTTCCAGACAGCTGGACACCACAAGGACAGAGCTTGTTTATTCGAATTAATCACAATTTGGATGCCTTTTAGTGGTGTTCTCTTTTAGTGATATGACATAGACCAAAAAAACAAATACTATTCTAGATTGCATTAAGAGAGGCCTCTGGACAGGACAAGAGGTAATAGTTCTCCTTTGCCTTCATTCAGACCATATCTGGAACACTTCTTAGGAAAAGTAAACTGGAAGAAATCCAGAGAAGAGCAAGCATCAGGGTCACAGGTCTAAAGAATATGCCATGGGAGAATTTGTTAAATGAACTAGTCTGAAAAAAAGTAAGTGGAAAAAGGTGGGGAGATAACTGTCTCCAACTACTAAAGGGCTATTTACTTGGAAGAGGGATTAGCATTCTTCTGCTTGACCCCATCTGAGAGAATTAAGCAAGAAACAGATTTAGGTTTTAGGCTCAAGGTAGAGGAAAACTTTGTAACAATTAGAGCTGACCAAAAGTAGAATGGATTGGCTCAGGAGGAAGTGGATTTTTACTTTTATAAAAAGCAATAAAACTTACTATTTGCTAGGCACTTTACAGATATTATCTCATTTCATCCTCATGACTTCCTGGGGGGGAGGGGTTGGTGCTATTATTATCCCCATTTTACAGATAAGGAAATTGAGGCAAACTGAGGTTAAGTGACTTACCTAGGGTCACACAGCCAGTATTTGTCAGAAGCAGGATTTGAACTCTTGTCTTCCTAGTTCTATGGCCAGTTCTCTAACAGTTGTGCACACTGCTTCTAAGAAGGGGCACTACTCTTCTATTAATTTGACATCAAAGAGTTTACTCTTATTGTGCTTATAGTCCACTAATACCTGCAGGTGGTTTATTTTTCTTCCTAGGAAGAGTCTTCTGGCCATATCTCTCCTGCCCTATACTTGTGCAGTTCATCTTTTTAACCCAAGTGTAGAAGAACCTGGTCAAGTTAAACACTCTCTCTTTCTATCCTCCTCCATGTTTATTTTTCATGGTACTTTGTGTCCAGACAGCATTGTATAAGTTGGCTACAGTTATACTCTTCTATACTCTTAGGAGGCAGAGAAAGGAATAAGAGACAGGGATACAAGTAAATGGATACTTCACTTGGTGTGCCCCATATTTGGAGGGGACCTCACAAAACTCTTCTATACAGAGCATCCCCAAAGTCTTAGTTCAGTATTAATTTATTAAAGCTTAGATTGTTAACCCCTAAATTATTCATGGTAAGAGAAGTGACCACACAGTCTGTGAATTCTCTAGGCCTTTTCTTCCTCTATCTTCCTCCAGATTGGGCTATCTTTGGTCATTTGACTATTTACTAGAAGATGGGCAGAAGACAGAAGAGATGAAATTTAGATTTAATTTTTTCAGATTTTTATCTTTTATCATCACTCTGAAATGTAACTCTAACACTTCTCTGAACAATTTAAATCACTTTACCTATAAGCCTTCACCTTGAGAGACAACATGATATAGTGGCAGAACACTAGAATCAAAGAAGAGTCAAGTGAGAACTGGGTTTGAATCTGCCTCTGATATTCATTAATTGTACAACCATGGGCAAATCACTTCATTTCTCTGAACCTCAATTTTTACATCTATAAAATGGAGATAATATTACCTATAGCACCTACCTCACAGGGTTGTTGTGAGATCACATGGGTACATCAAGCAGCTGGCAAATTTCAAAGTGTAATATAAAGTCGGCTATTACTAAGAGCGTATTTTTGCAGTGATGAATAGTTTAAGGAATCACACAAAATGGTTTTATTTTTCAACTACCAATGTAGGCTATAGAGTAGAACAGGGTTGGGAGGAAGGGAGAAGGTGTTACCAAAAAACAGGAGGGAAAAGATTTGTTAAAATCCAGTTCTTTCAATTTCTAATTATAAATTAAACCCCCAAAGTTGAGATGGTAGGGAAAGGACACTGGTTCAATTTTAGACCATTCTAGGCCTCCAGCCTGATACATTTCCCTTTCCAAAGTATCCTGAAGCCCACTGGGCTAGAGGAAGAATTATCTAAGGTATCAGAGATAAATGAAGGAGTCCAAGCTACCAATAAACCAAAATGAGCAAACAGCTTTATGAGGCATCTCATATCATGCAAATAATGTAAGCAATATCTACTTTGGCTTAGATATGAAAATCAAAGAACAAGGTGCCACTCTTCCCTGCCGGTGCACAGCCATGTTCTTGGAAATCTGAAGCAGTATTTGTCTCAGACTTTTCACAAAATGCCTATCCAGAAGTCATCCCAGGTCGTCGATAACTTGGACCAGCCCACCTACACTATAACTTAGTCTGATGGCCTGAGTTACAGCATGCATCTGGTGATCACTGCTAAGAAAGCCTCCTAGTACGTATACTGAGGAGGTAAAAAGAACTAATAGCATCCTTTGGAGTATGACTATTTAATGGAGAAGACAGGGTAAAAGTGAAAATGTGCAAATAAACATGGCAGAAAAAAATGTACATCCAGCCAGCCAACTGCAGACTAGATACCATTACTGTATAATGAGGAGGACCTCCAACTCAAAGCAGAAGAGGAGACCCTTTCCAGGCCACTTACCTTTTCTTTTGGCAGAGTTACTTTTTGGCTTCTCCATCTGATTAGCAAAGTTCTGGTTCCTGAGAAAGAACAGCCATATCACTGGGCTGGATAACATATCATTTCTGTACTATTTTAAGTATTCTTATCACAACTCCATAGAACTCTAAGTAAATTACGAACCCTCTGCTCCATAACCCTGATAGATCTTAAGCCATTTCCCCTGGGAGGGCAGCCACGGCATGGAGGAAACTATGTACTTCCACATCTGTGACCACATTACAAAGTCAAATATAAACAATTTTTGTATCATCTACTACTTGGGGAGTATCACTGCCTCACCTGCACTCTATTAATACAATACTGAGGAGGTGACTGCTAGTACTACCTTCCTGTTTCTGGGCACAAGTGTACCTATCCCAACCCAGATTTTTTTTTTAAAGGCTGCTCAAAGTTTATTAGTTTCAGTTGAGTACAAAGTAAACAGGTTACTGAGGCTGCTGAAAAGCACACAGGTGATTCAGACAGTAAAAAAACAATAGCAGTGTGGTTTCTTTTACTTGTTTTTTGCTTTTGTTTTCCTTAAAAAACACACACACACACACACACCCCACAACTACTTCTACACTTATGAAGCCTATCTATTCTAAAGGAATAGGTGGGAGAGGGAAGGGAGGGAAGGGGAAGGGAGGGGAGGGGAGGGGAGGGGAAATGGGCTCTGATGCCTAGCACACTTCAGAAGCGGGGGGAGCAGCAGGGAGGGTGCTGCTGCTCATGCAGAAGGCCCAGTGCTGGTCTTGCTGGGCTTGCTGACATGCCGCTTCCTCATGGCCTCCCGAGCCAGGTCACAGGTGATCGTGCCAAGAGCAACCTGGAAAGTTCCTGAGTGCTCTGGGGATTCCAGTACAGTTGTCATGAATGGATGACTTGACTTGCCGAAGAAGAAGCAGCTTGCCCACCAGTGGCCTGGGTCTGATTTGGGAAGACCAGGATGGTGGGGGATCACTTCCCCAGAGTACTCAGCACTTCCACAGGAGCTATTGCTGGAGGTGGAACCCAGACGCCTTCTGTAGTAGTCATGGGTTGCTACAAGTGAACCGCTGGACGGAATTGCTGCCATATTGCTTGTTCTTCTTATGATGATGTAAACCTTAGTGGCGGCTCCCTAGCAGCCCCTGTCAGGCAGTGGGCTGCGGGCGGACAATCACCGGTGACCTGGCTCGGGGGAAGGGGAGGCTAGGCCACAGAATCCATTTGTAAAGGAGATTACGAGAGGATACTCCATGGCAACGAAAATGCGAGAGTTCTTTGGGTTTCCAACCCAGATTTGTAAGACACTTTTTTTTTTTTTGCTTTTTGGAGGGGGGAGGTAGGGCAATTGGTTTTAAGTGACTTGCCCAAAGTCACATGGATAGTTTTGTGTTAAGTGACTGAGGTCGGATTTGAACTCAGGTCCTCCTGACTTCAGGGCTGGTGCTCTATTCACTGCACCACCTAGCCGCCCTTGTAAAACTCTTGAAAAGAAAATTTCTGTAAATCATACCTTACCCGTAGCTCTCAGTGTCTTCCTTTATATCTAAGAACTCTAGCCTAGCTAACTTGGGCAATGTCAACCCTTCCTTCCTTCCTTTTCTATCCTACAAAGGAAACAGAAAACAGTGCTGCCATGATCCCCACAACCTCTCCAACCATCCCTACACACAGCCTTTTCAAAAAGCCAATAGTTCAGTATGTGGCAGATAATCTAGGAGATGTCAGAGTTCTTAAACAGAGAACAGGGACTGAACCTGTGATTTTTATTGGTATGAAGGATTCCCAGGTAAGGAAACTACCTTGCCTCTGCAGGTCAACACCTTTATAATCTTAGAGAACTGACTAAAAACTTGCCTAGGTCATACCACCAGGATGTATCAGAGGTGTACCCAGGTCTTCCTCACCTCTAGAGAGCTCTCTACCCACCTTGGCAGGCTGCCTCTCAGAGTTCCTCAGAACACAATACCTAGAACAGAACTCCAAAGAATACAAAGAGCTACATAAATATGAAGCATTACTACTATCATTTACTTTTACAGAAGCCTGGATTCTGGTTCTGACACTTACTAGCTGTGACCATGCAGCAAGTCACCAAACATTTGAGCCTCCATTCACACAGTTACCCCTCTGGTACAGGCCCTCATCCCATGACCTGGCACTACTACAATAGCCTACTGGATTGGGCCCCACCTCAAGTCTCTCCTCAATTCAGTCCCTCCTGCCCGAGAAGGGACAGCTCTGACATCCCACTACTGAATAAATAATTCAGTGTCTCCCTATTCCCTCCAGGATCAAATATAAACTATTCTGTTTGTCCTGGAAGGGCCTTTTCAGCCTGTCCCCGCTCTCCTTTCCAGTCTTCTTACACTTTTTTCTCCTTCGTGTACTCTACAATCCTACTGTCTTGTAGCAGTTCACAGAACAGTAACTCCACCTCCACACTCCGTGCATTTTCACTGGCTGTTCCCCAAGCCCAGAATGTTCTTTTCATGTTGCTAGGCAATCCTACTATGCCTCTGTAATGTACCCACTGTAATGGACTCACTTTGAGAAGTGTTCTGTGATTTGATCTGAATTCTGGGAAGCCGTTGTTGAGAGTCCCCTGGCTTTGAAAAACCCAGATGTGGAAACCCAGATGTTGACTGGGTATGGATGTAATGGTTGGACAGTTTGAAAATCTGTCTACTTGATCTGTTTCTGTCTTGATAATTCTGCCTGTATGCTTTGAAGTTCGGGGTGCTGATCTATTTCCCCTGAACAAGGTAAATGATATATGTCTGACTGATTAAAGTAAGCTTGTTAACCCATTTTGAGTTGCTTTCCTTTAACAAAGCAGATCCAAGAACCTGTGGTAGCTGCAAACCCTGAGGACGCTTGGGGTGCTTGCTGCTACAGCCTCCCTTACCCATTTACTGTCCAGCTCTCCACAGCAGCTCTTCCCAACCTTTTCATCCCTCCTCAAACCCCTCACAGTTCCCCTCTACCATCCTCTCAGCTAAGATCCTTGCCTTCTATTTCACAGAAGAAAATTGCAGTTATTCACCATAAACTCCCTCTTCTCACCTCTTCCTCATCTATCACTTCCTGATCTCTTAGCATCCAGATGCCTTCTGCCATTACCTCCTCTTCACTTCTGTCTCACATAAAATGGGTTTACTCTTTACTAAGGTTAACCCTCTACCTGTTTAAGTAATCCCATTCCATCCCATCCCCTCCAACAGATTGCCTGCTCTGTTATTCCCCACTCTAACCCTTTATTAAACTCTGGCCCATTCCTTATTGCCTGCAAACATGCACATGTCTTCCCCCATCCTCAAAAAGCCCTGACTTGATCCTTCCATCTCCACTAACTATCATCTTATATCTCTTCTGCCTTTTGTGGCGAAATGCCTCAAAAAGATTGTTTACAATAGGTGCCTCCACTTTGTCTCCTCTCGTTTTGTTCTTAACTCCTTACAATTTAGCTTCCCACCTTATTCCACAGAAACTGTTCTCTCCAAAATTACTAATGATCTCTTAGCTGCCAAATCCAATGGACTTTTCTCAAACCTCATCCTCCTTGACCTCTCTGAGGCCTTTGACACTGCTGACAACTCTCTCCTTGATACTCTCTAGGTTTTGGGGACACCACTCTCCCTGATTCTCCTTCTACCTGTCTGATTACTCCTTCTCTGTCTCCTTTACTGGATCTTCATCCAGGTCACTCCCATTAAAGGTAGGTGTACCTCAAGGTTCTTTCTTTGACCCTCTTCTCTTCTCCCTCAATACCACTTCATTTGGGGATTTCATTAACTTCCAAGAATTTAATTATCATCCCTATCATAATGATTCTCAAATCTACCTATCCTGTCCCAAACTCTCTGCTAATCTCTAGACTCACATCTCCAACTGCCTTTCAGCTCAAAATGGATCTCCAATAGACATCTTAAGCTAAGCATGTCCAAAACAGAATTCATTGTCTTTCCCCCTAAACCATCCCCCTCCTCTCCTGCCTTCCCTATTACTAAAATAGCCTGTGGATGGGTCTTCTTGAATCACATCTCTCTCTTCCATCTCTCAATCTATCCTCCATTCAGTCACCAAAGTGATCTTCCTAAATCACAGGTCTGACCATGTTACTCCCCTACTCAAATAAACTAAAACGCTTTCTTTGGCATTCAGAACCCCTCACAACCTATCTCTCTCTTATACCTTTCCAGTCTTCTTACATCTTATTCCCAGATCCTACTCTTCAGTCCAGTGACACTGGACTCCTGACTGTTCCTCCAACAAGACACTTCATCTCCCAAATTAGGGCATTGTCTTTGGCTCTCCCCCATGAATTCTCCCTCAAGACTTCCCTGGCTTCCTTTAAGTCCCAACTAAAATCTTTTCTTCTACGGGAAGCCTTGTCCAACCCCTCTTAATTCTAGCGTTTTCTCTCCGTTAATGGTTCCCTATCTATTCTGTATATAGCTTGTTTTTTTTATATGTTGCCTCCCCCTCCCTACCTCCTGCCCCCAGACTGTAAACTTCTTGAGCACAGGAACTATCTTTTACCTCTTTTTATATCTCCATCGCTTAACCACAACACTCGGCACTTAAATGTTTATTGATCCGTTCTCCCTCACCTGCTAGCTTCCTATGCCACCTTCTTCCTTCTTCCTCCTTCCCCCAGACATAGTCTGTATGTTTGCATGCTGTCTTTCACATTCGAATGTGAGTTCATAGAAGGGAGAGATTGTGTTTTTGCCTTTCTTTGCACTCGGTGCTTAATAAATACTTATTGATTATCTGAGAAATGAGGGTGCTCCAACTACATGTCTCCCAAGGCTTTTGTAAGAAAAGCGCACTGCCTATTTTTAAGTGGCATAAAATTGTGAGTTATTATTACTGGTTATCACGTAGACAGCTATAGCCTAAGAAGGCAAAGATTCGGTCACAAAGCTAACTGGGCAACCAACTACAAATCCCAGCATGTACAGGGAATGTACTGTTATCCAGTCCTGAAAACTACAATTCCCATTTCACCCTGCAGCAAAACGTCACGTTTCTGTCTCAAAAGCCGGTTGACGTCTCCCCCATACCCCATTCCCTCACCTTTGCTGGGTTCGAACTGACTGATTGAAGTCTGTTATGCCTTCCTAGTTCTTCAGAGGCCCGATAGAGCGGGAGGAGATGGTTCAGTTAACTCACCTGCTATGTAAAACAAAAGCATAAACCCTGCCCGCTTCCAGAGCCCCACCCAGGAGCTGTTGCGCTTGCGCGCTAACACACCAACCAATCAACCGCCTCTGCTAAGGCGCCTGCGTGGAGGACACCAGCGTGCAAGAGTCCGCACGCGGCCCGGAGGGGAGCGGTCATCCAATTGCGCCTGCGCTTGCGCTTCCCTCCCCTCCGTTCGGTGCCCTCTCTATCTAACTTGTATAGCCGTTCGGGTCTGAGAGGCGGGATCGTAGGTATCGATTGGCTTGTATTAGTGCCTGTCAATGAGACTTGTGAGGGGATTGGCTGCAGCACAAAGCACAGCACACTAAGCTGTAGGTGCTGTAGCGGCGGCGCTGCTTAGGCACGGCATTCTGGCTCCATCTCCAGAAGGTTCTGCCGGTTCACCTAACTCCCGGTTCCCGGCTCCGCGCCGCCATGATGGGCCATCGCCCCGTGCTCGTGCTCAGTAAGTCGTGGGGGACTAGAGGCTGACCCGACCCTCTGTGCCAGGCCTCCTCACATTCTTCTCTGAAGGCCCCTGATCCTCAAGAATCCCCCCCCTAACTGATCCCTCAACGCGTTGCTTCATCTGTCCGTAGTAACGCCAGGATCTCCCGTGGGTGCGAGATTCCTGGCCCTGCGGTCACTCCCTCCTCTGCCTTGCCTTACCCCGCTAGGATTTCTCTCCCACGGAGGGCGGGAACCTCTTGTGTCCTCCCTGACAGGCCTCCCCAATCGGGGGCCCAGGACTCTTTCTGGCCGCCGTCATCCGACTCGATTTATTAATCCCTCCACGTGATTTCTTCTCTCTTCCCCCCTCACCCTCCACCTCCAACATCCCTGCCCAGAGAGGTAGCCTGGGCTCTGGCCATTGGAGCTGAGACACTGAGATTCGACCCCTAGAGGGGTCCTTCACTTCCCAGAGCCTCCATTTCTTCAGCCGTAGAATGGAAACAATGATCTGCACCATTCGCTCTGCAGGGTCATTGTGAGGAAAGTGGTCTGTAAACCATGCCCTCCTTCAAGGGTTTTTTTTCTCCTTCCTCCATCATCTCCCATAATTTTTTTTCCCCAGCTCATGTCCAGTTTTGCTCTTCGAGTTATAGAGACAGTCCTGCCCTCAGTCATTGTTCATGGGGCCCCGAGGTAGGCTCAGAACACATAAAGTTACTTTGTATTGTTAGGAATTTTGTGACCTTGGTTGTCTTATGTTGAAAGATTTAAAGACATTAATCCTAAAGAGGTAGAATCATATGATCGTGGATCTAGAGCTGGAAGGAACCTTGGAAGTCATCCAGTACATGTAACATTCTCAACTAGTGCCCTGGTTACTTCTGTATGTATTCACTTGCACATATATACACATCTAGCACATAGAGCATTCTTACCTATTGTCCTGGTTACTTTTATTCATACATACATACATACACATACATCTAGTACAGATAGCATACTCAATTACTGTCCTAGTTATTTCTGTACACACACTTGTAGTGTGTGGTCCTTTGCTAGTTTTTGCAGATTAGACACTGGAACACTTTTAGTACAGATCATCTGTTAAAAACTTCTTTCTCCCATTTTACTGTAATGTCATTGGAATTTGGTCTAGTGAAAAATAATACCAAGAATATGAGGGGTTTTTTAAGTCACTATAAGATAATGGATTTTTTTTTTTCTCAGTGATGTTGGGAAAGTGTTAATTTCCTGGCTACCATTCCCTTATATCTTATGCCTTGTCTCCTGGATTAGAAGATAATCTCTTGGAGGGTAGACTATCCCAATTTTGTATTTGTAATCCTGGCTCTTAGCACAATGCATATCATATAGTAATTACTTGATTAATTCATCACAAGCATGAAAAGGCAAAGGCAGTCATGAGACATTGTTCAACTGTTTTGTTTTTTATGCATTTCAGGTCAGAGTACAAAACGGGAATCTGGAAGGAAAGTACAATCAGGGAACATCAGTGCTGCCAAGGTATCCTTCTTTGGGCCCCTAGGATTACTTTAGCCTTACAATTTGACTTGATTCCCTTTTTTTCTCAATATTACAACAGCCCCTCAATGATATATTTGAATCTTTTCTTACCTATATTTTATAACCAAAATCAGCAAAGCAAAAAGTGACATGTGAGGTGAATGAAAACTGTTGTTTTGGAAGACAAGTATATGTTCATGGCAAATTGTGAATGGACACAGTCCCTTTTGTGTCTGACTATTGGGAATGTGAAGCTTAGGGAAACATTTCTCAGGGACCCCAAACTCATCTGCCATTTAGTTCAGTTGGGCTTATTGGGTTTTTTCCCACATTGACAAAAGCAGCTGTGGCCCTTTCTCCCTAACAACAGTTTGACACATTCACTTGAAAGATTACTGACTGAGGATCAGCCGTGACACTTTGTCATTTCTTTTCTTCCCTCCCTCTTCTAACATACATGATTTCTTTAGTGTATGGAGTTCCAGTTAAGGAAACTCCTACCAGTACAAAGAGAACTGTTATACTATTTCTTTTATTTGTTTTATTAAATAAAATGTGCTTTTTTTTTTAAGCCACATTGGAGTTTGCTTATCTATACCTTTTCTTCCCATCAGACTATTGCAGATGTCATCCGAACATGCCTGGGACCCAAGTCCATGATGAAGGCAAGTTTAGTTCTTTTAATGACACCCACATTGTAAAAAATATTGCCTCAATTTCCCCACCCCTGGTTAAGTGAACATGCATCACCAATGTGCTCTGATTTTGTCTTAGATGCTTTTGGATCCAATGGGTGGCATTGTGATGACCAACGATGGCAACGCCATTCTCCGAGAGGTTTGGTTTTATTTTGCATTCTTATAGTTTCATAAGTGATCTAGTATCCAAAATGGAAGATATTTGCATGTTTAGAAGATTCTGTAAATGATAAGGGTATTGTGTATATATTTTCCAGAAAGAGATTTTAAGGGGTAGTTTACAAAGATAAGAAAGGTTGATTCTACAGATTTTACTCTGTAGGGACAATTTTATCTGTAATCTCCTTAGAAGCAGAATGAGAAAACGAAGAAGTGGGTATCTCCAAGGCAGAAAGCTGAGTTAGGAACAAGCAGAACAGATAGATAAAAAGATTTGTTGAATTGTCTTTTTCCTCTCCAGATTCAAGTCCAGCATCCAGCAGCCAAATCAATGATTGAAATCAGTCGGACCCAGGATGAAGAAGTTGGGGATGGGACTACATCGGTTATTATTCTTGGTAAGATATAGGGAAGTTAATAAAGGAAAACAGAATACGGCTTGAGTAAAATGTGGTACAAATGTATGGTAGTGCTATTATTTAAATAATTTTTGCTGCTTTTCTACATAGTCTAATAGATTCAAGTACATGTAACGTGAACTTTTCAATCCTAGTTGAATGTTATATAGGCCATGTGGCATGGTAGGAAAAGCACTAGATTTGTAGTCAGAAGACCTAACTTCATATTCTAAATAGTAACCTTGCCAAGTCATTTAACATCTGGTGACTTCAGTCTCCTCTGTCAGAGGACAAGGCTGTATGAATTCCACCTAGGGTAAAGCCATTGTCTTAGTTTATATCTGGTATTCACCTTACTTTCCTGAAGCCTTGTGTGCCACTTTGCTACACATTGATACCACTCTATATAAGCTTCTGTTTGGTTGCAGAATTCTACCAAGAAAATATATCTTTTTTGTTAAAGCAAATGAATTGGTTTTGAACATGGCTAATGTGGGGATTTGGTTTTTTTGTGTGTTTGTTATAAGAGTTCTGTTTTTTCTTTTTTTCATTGGGGAGAAAAAAGTTGAACAGAATATAAAGGCTTGTTAATTGAAAAAACTATTAAAAGAACAACTCAGTCAAAAATTGAATAAAAGTATATTCTTCATGTAGGGACTACATGTCTTTAAGAGGAATCTTTTTTTATTATGAATACATGGAGTCAAAATGTTACAAGTTGATTTACTTTATAGTACTGTCAAGCATGTCCCAAAAAGTGTATTCCCACCTGAATTACTATATCATGTATAATGATGGTTAAGACTAGAGTCTGTGACTGTTGAATTGAATGGAAATTTGCTAGGGAATCATCCGAGTATTATTGTATTTTTACCCATAGTCTACTATAGTCAGGATTTTTACATTTATCAAAACTAGTTCTGAGCTTTAAGGAAAACTTGAGTGGACCATTAATTCTGTAAAAGGGAAAGTAGGGTCTGGGTTTCATGAGTGTTTATCAAAAGTAACTCAAAATACAAAGAAATGACCAAAAATACATCAGGGAAAACTGTTCTCAGATGTCAAAACAGAAATTTCTATCATTGTCAGATAAACTTCTAGGACATAGCTTACCTGGGGATTATGAGAAAGCTGTAGGCTCATATGCAAGTGATTTTGATTCCAGTGACCTCAGGAGAACATCGGTGGTCTCAAAAGTAATCTCATCTTAGACAAGATAAGCTCAGTTCTCTTTATTGATGGCTACTGTATTGAGATATCTAGTGTTTATGTTTCTTCTTTCCTTTAGCTGGAGAGATGCTGTCGGTGGCTGAACATTTCCTAGAGCAACAGATGCACCCTACAGTAGTGATTAGTGCCTACCGAAAGGCATTGGATGATATGATCAGCACACTTAAGAAAATCAGGTATCCCAGAAAGGGGCATGCACTATGATGAATAGGGAAGATTAAACTGAACATGTCATGTGATGAGACAGTATAAATTGGTAGGGAGGAAAATACTACACACTCATTTGCTTTTTTTCCTGCCTCCTCAGTTATGGAGAGGAGTTACAGGAGGGAAGAAAGGAGGTTTAGGAAATAAGTGATATGTAGTCTGAACAGGGAGGAATAAAGAAGGAGGAGATCATTCAGAATTCTGGAAACTTCCAACAGAATAGTGATTAGCTATTTTCTTTTGGATGTAAGTTGAGAACATGTGGTATTTAAGTTACCCATAAGAAAGAACTTAACTGTCATTTCACATATGTGGGCCAACTGGGCAATGGATGTCTAACCTGATTAAGGATGGTGGCAAGTCTGCTGTTCTCTGCGCTGGTCACACTACATCTGGACTATTGGGATGGTGACAAATTTGAGAACCATGTGGTATGAAGAATAGTTTAAAAAGCATGGACTTTTAAGGCTGGGGAGGAGAAAATGGGAGGAATATAAATATCTTTGGATATTTTAAGCAGGAGGGATTAGATTTATTCTGTGTGGCTCTAATGTACAAAACTTGACTAATGAATAGAACTTAAAGGGAGACAAATTTATACTTAGGATAAGGAAAGACTCTTTCTTGTGGGACAGTAAATCTCATGTAAACATTTGAGCAGAGCCTGGGTGGACATGTGTCAGGGCTATTGGAAAGGAAAGTGGGAATCTTTGTGTTAAGTAGGGAATTGGTCTTTTAACTCCTTTTATTGTATAACTCTAGATGGCCTCTGCCCTCAACTGAGTTTACATTCTTGTGGAAGAAGCAAAACCAATGCTAAATAGATACCTTAATAGATCCATGATCTTATTGATATTCTTTTAAGCTAGTTTTCACATGCAGGTCATTGATAACATGTTGCAGTCTCCTGTTACCTAAGTTGTGTCATTTTCCCACAGATCCCTGAATCTGCTGCAATTTTGGTCTTCCTGAAATTACAGAGTTCCTTGATTTTCACCCATATAGCATTAACAGAAGAATATTCATATTGAAAAGTTAGACTTTTGTGACAAGGAACAAATCAGTGTTACTGAAAGTACTCCTGATTAATTCTGGGCCTAGCTAATCCATTTAGTCCCTTTCTGAATGTATGTGCTTATGGACTAAAAACAGGCTGCCCATCTAACTATATGCTATAATGTAGGCCAGGGTTTTCTTAAACTTCTTCTAGTCGTGACTAATTCAGCGCTTCTTAAACTGTGGGTCTGTAGAGTTCCTGGGCTCAATGTAATCCACAAATGGGACCATTTGTAGACTCATTCTGTCCATAGGAAATTTCTCTACTTTTTTAACTTTGAGAGGGACATTTTCCATGATGATGGCAAATGTCTTTGTTGATTATATGACTCCCACTGACTGCTTCCTGACTCAGGGAGTAACCTACATACTTTCAGAGAAACTAATCAGTTTAGGTGCAAGGTGATAGATTTTTCTGCCAGAACAGCTCTTAAACAGACAAACATGTGTGCTCATATTTCTAGAGAAAGCATGAGTGTTAGAGTTAATACGTCTGATCTGTAGCAGTTTAGGAGGCATCTAGGCTAACAAGCATTATCCTTAAAGCATATGTTGACTTGTTCTTCATGGAATTTCTCTTTATTCTCTACAAAAGATATTGATGCATGAACTGCATTAGTTTCTGTTTATTATGAGTCCTTCAAGGTGACATATATAACTGACGTGTCCTCTTTTGTGAAATTTTGTGCCATCTTAATATGCATTGGAGGTACCATGTTTGAGGATTTAGACCTATGATGCCTGCCAAGAAGAGCAATTGTCTTTCACACTCTACCACAAGTATATGATAATGGTGCTCACTATAATCAGGTATTCAGATTGTCTATTGTAGGTAGTCACAAAAAATTCCTATTGATTCCATTACTTCTAGGGTCAGAAGTCCTCTAGCATCTAAAAAGCTTCATAATCTCATATATGTATACAACACACACACACCCCTCTTCACTGCTCGTCCAGCCTTAGATGTTTTACTTGTGCACCTCTCTTCAGTTCAGCCAGACTAGCCTTCTTGCTGTTTCATCTGTGTCCATGCCCTGTTCCTGATATGTCCTCCCCTCCCTTACCTTTGCCTGATGGAATCCCTAGTTTTCTTCACAGTTTAAAGGCCCTCTCTGAGGCCTTTCCTGATCTTGCCACCACATCCTAGCCTCCAGCTGCTTGTACTTTTACCTTTATTTTGTATAGATTTAATTAAGATATACATGTCTCCTTCTCCTATAAAATGTGAGTTCCTTAATAACACAGGTTCTATTTCATTTGTGTCTTTATATCTTCATCATCTAGCACAATGACTGGCACATAGCATAAGCTCTTAATGAACTCTTGTAAATTGATTAACTGAAAAAATAGCATTGAAAGTTGACTTGAGAAATGTGAAGACTGTGGAGTGTAGGGTTTGAACTTAGCCTGGAAGGATGAGTAAAAATGTAGTTAATTGAAGCATAAGGAGAGTAATTATATAAATTATATGTTAAAGCCACTTAGAGTGTGTAGGCATGATGTTTAGATAGATCCTGTAATTTCTTTGATATAGGAAACTCCTAGTTAAAGAAACTGTATCCTCCAATGAAGGCCAGAAATGGATTAAGTGCTAGAGCTGGCATCAGGAAGACTTGTTCAAATCTTGCCTCAGATACTGTATGACCCTGGGTTAAGAACTTAGCCTCTTCCTCAGTTTACTTGTCTGTAAAATGAGATCAGTAAGAGTACCTACTTGCCAGTCATTGTGAGACTTAAATGATATTAAAGGTAAAAAAATGTTTAGCATAGTGCCTGGCATATAAACACTTGGAAAAACTTAAAGCAGCATATAAATGCTAGCTATTATTCTTTCTCTAGGTTTATGCAGAATAAACACAAAATAGTTGAATACAAGATAATTTGGAAGAACCAGGGTTTGAGGGGATGAGAGATCAGGAGAAGGTTCGTGTAGAAGGTGGTGCTTGAGCTGGATCTTGAAAGATGGAATTTTTTTTTATGAGAAGATGAGCAAGGAGTGTATTCCAGACATGGGGGGTGGCCATTGCAAAGAAATGGAGATGGAGACCAGTGTAGCTAGATTACAGAGGACCAGGTGGAGGAGTGAGAATGAGGCTGAAAAGATAGGTTGGTGGACCATGTTGTAAATGGCTTTAAAAGCAGACAGAGAAGTTGATATTTTATTCTGCAGGCACTAGGGTAAGAATGGGAGTGCAGTGATCAGTTCATCACTTAAGGGAAACTCATTCTGGCAACTGTGAGATATATTAGAGAGGGGAGAGGTATATCAGTTAGGAAGCCATTGCAATAAGGTGGGCAACAGCTTGAACTCAAATGGTTTCTGTGTGAGTGGAGAGGAGGGGTGGGATTGCATGATTTGGCAACTATAGATGGGTGGGGTGAGACAATGAAGAGCCGAAGAGAGGGCTGCCACTATGAACCTAGGAGACTAGAAGAAAAGAGGGAAGATTTGGTCTGTTTGGTACATATTGAGTTTGAGAGGCCTAGAGTACATCTAATTTGAAATATCCAACAGGCAATTGGTACTTCAGGACTGAAAATCAGAAGAGAAACTGGGACTGGATATATAAGATAGATATGTGTGTGTGTATGTCATCTACATAGAGATGATGATGAAACCCAGGGACTGATGGGGGAGAAGGTAGAGTTATAGACAAGGGTATAGAAAGATGATGCAAGTTCACTTCACTTCTAGTTCTTTCAGTCACTTAATTCTAAGGAAATAGGATCCCTCTCAGCTCATTATTTTAGTCATTTGACATCCATACTGCAAACAAGTAGCTTTCCTTATAAATGTCCTCCAGACATGTCCACATGAATATGTGTTTCTTCTTCTTCCCCAGTATCCCCGTTGATATCAACAACCGTGATACAATGATAAATATCATTGACAGTGCCATCCGCACTAAGGTAATCAGCCGCTGGTCCTCTCTGGCCTGCACCATCGCCCTTGATGCTGTGAAGATGGTGCAGTTTGAGGAGAATGGCCGAAAAGAGATTGACATTAAGAAGTATGCTAAGGTGGAAAAGGTAATGTCTTCAGTGCACTTTTAGCCATCCCCCTTAGAAGTATGGATCCAGACCAGATAGGCAATTTAGACTGTCCCATATGTGGATGGGCCTGACAAGGGTTATTTTCTGTACCTGGAGTTATACTCAGTACAGTATTAGCAGAAGGTCACAGATTTGTTGATAGATAAGCTAGTTACCCATGAGGCAAAATTGGAACTCAGAATTTTTGGCATCCTTACATACACATAATTCAACCTACCACACATACCATAAGGCCCTTGGTTTCTATTATGGTTTTAGTTGGAAAATCACGGAGTTGGGCTCAGAATAAAGATTTTTAAAGGGTAAAATTTTTGCCCTCGAAGTGTTAACTGCAGATTAACAAATGTTAACACCTTGTCCTTATAATTTAGTATTTAAGACCAGTCTCTGTTTTCATAGGGGAATCAGTTAAGGTAGTGCCTTGTGGCCAGCAGGGGGAGCCCAGAGCCCTTGCCACCTTGTTTACTGGGATCATAGGCTTAGCATAGGAAGGAGTATTTCAGAAGTTCTCAAACTCTTAGGTCTCTGACCCCCTGTATATTCTTTAAGAATTATTGAGGCTCTCTCCCCTGGTCCTGCCCCCCACTTTTTGTTTGTACATTTACATTTATTAGTGTTTATCATATTTGAAATGAAAACACCTTAGTACTACTGTGGAAATCGTTTTGACCTCACAGACCCCCTGAAAATATCTCAAAAGACCACACTTTGAGAGCTGCTCACCTTATTCAGACCCCTTATTTTATAGATGAGAAAGTTGAGGCCAAGGAAGGTAAAGTCACTGGCCTGAGGTGATGTCCCTAATAATTGGCCAGATTGAATTATGTTATCCATTTGCAAGCAGGTAGTGCCCTGTACCACTTTCCTTCAATATGGAACCCACCTTGGTACAGGCTTTGCAGTAGATAAAGGGTCTTAGAGTAGCATCAGATAAATTTAGTGCTTTCCCCATTGTTGATACACACAGTACCAGACCTGGATAGGACCTCAGAAACAGCATAGTCTAATCCTTTCACTTCATAAATGGGGAAATTGATGTAGAGAAAAAAGTGACTTGCCCTACTTTTCTTGACTCCCAGCTTATGGGGTTCTCCATGACTTTGTGGTCCCAGTTGCTCACCTTTGGACAAATGTGGTTTCAGGAAAACCTGGAACTTCTATAAGGAGGAAATCTCAGTGAAATCAGAACAGATTTACCTACCATAGGAGAATGGAAACCTACTTGTCCTATAGAAAAAGGGAGTCAGGGGATGCTCAGAGTATTTCTCTTAAAAACTAGAGCTGCCTGCTACTCAGAGCCCCTGTTTGCAGCTAATACATTCACACAACAGGTGGGAGGGACTGAAGAGAAAATGAACCACACTTAAGATCTGCAAGACTTGTAAGAGCATCTCTTCTTGGCCTCTTTCCCCTTTATTCCCTTCAGAGAGCAAAGTAGTACAATTTCGGGAATCTAGGAAACGTTTCTAGTAGATGAGTGTTTTGTTATTTTTCAAATAAAGGCATGGTAGAAACATGATCGTGGTATGGTATTTTGGAAGGATGAAAAATTTATGGGAACAGTTGAAGCATTCTGTTTTCTTACCTTGGTGATACAGCTCAAAGCTAGTTTTGTTCTGCACAGATTCCTGGGGGCATCATTGAGGACTCCTGTGTTTTGCGTGGAGTCATGATCAACAAGGATGTGACCCATCCACGAATGCGGCGCTACATTAAGAATCCACGAATTGTGTTGCTGGATTCCTCCTTGGAGTACAAGAAAGGAGAAAGCCAGGTGAGGGCCATGGTTAAAGCTAACAGGAGAGACAAAATATATCAAAGGCAAGAAGATAAGGAAACAGGGACCATCCTGGACTTTGGAGGGTGGTCTTGTATAAATTCAACTCTTCACATCCTCTAGGGCCAAGAGTGGAGATCCTCTAAGGAAAGATTTTCTATTTGTTTTTTGTTTTTTTTCTATTTTCTATTCTCTTCATCTCTAAGGAAAGGGCCATTGCCCTGTGGGTGTGTTATCAAGTAAAGTGGAAGATGGGTCTCCTGCCACCAACCACTTAAGAACCAATTGTGAGGCCTGTCTAGAGCATAACCACACCTACCCCTCACTCATTTCAGTCCAGGGCTCCCACATTCTCTATGCTTTCCCAAACCTGTGTTGTTTTTCAACTTTCCCCTTTTATGAACCAGTGCCAGCCCCTCAGCTGATAACCTAATGGCCACCAGCAGCTGAAGCAAAGGAAATTGAATGATGCTAAACATCAAGAAACATTTCTGACTCTAAAGAGGACTAGGTGGAGGAGTTTATTAACTTGGGGACAGGCAGGAGGAGGATGGTACCTTGGGACCATTGGAGTTAGGAAAATGATAAATAAGGCTCCACACTTGAAGGCCTGCAAGCCCATGCAGCTACTTGATGTTACCTCGTGGTGATCTGGAACAGAGAGTTGTCTGGAGGAGAACAAGTAGGAGAGAATGTGGCAGAGAACGTCATGCTCCTAGAGAATCTGACTGGTTAAACAGATGTCTGCTTCCATTCCCCATTCTTACAGACAGACATTGAGATAACTCGAGAGGAAGATTTCACCCGGATCCTGCAGATGGAAGAAGAATATATTCAGCAGCTTTGTGAGGATATTATTCACCTCAAACCTGATGTGGTCATCACAGAAAAGGGCATTTCAGGTGAGCTGGTCTCATTCCCTTTCAGAGTATTTGGGGGAGGAGGCAGTGTGTTTCTTCTCACTGAGAGAGAACATTAAAATGGTCTTGTTAGAAGAGAAGCTGGGATTTGAGCCCAGGAACACTTGACTCCAACTTGATATGTCTACAACTCTGTTTTGTAGATTTAGCTCAGCACTACCTCATGCGGGCCAACATCACAGCTATCCGCAGAGTCCGGAAGACAGACAACAACCGTATTGCCAGGTGAGTAACTGCCACAACCTCATCTTCTCTGGCTTCTTACTCTGATAGTGGTTCTAATAGTCGCTCTGATACAGTAGCAAACACCAGTTATCTGAAGAGAAGTTAAGTAGAGTCAGTCACCTACACATAACCAGGGCTTTCTCTGCCAGAATTATCAAGTCACACATCACAAAGCTAAATTGAAATGTTCAGAGATTTTGGTTTTTCTATGCCATTGCTTTCTTTACTAACATGTCTAATTAAGGAATTGTCTGTAGGTGCCTAAATACATACTTGACTCTTGATTTTCTAGTTTATGAGTAAGAGGAAAGGACTGGATAAAATAAAAAAGATAACCTGGAATTGATTCTAATTTGATTTTGTAAAGCAGTCAAACACAATATGGTATGTCTGTCACTCATCCCTCCTACCCAATTCCTAACTGATCACAGGCTCCTTCTCTCTCACATCCCTATTGTTGACTCTGGAATCTGAAATGGACAGATTGAGGAGAGAATAATCACATGTATATACAGGTGTATATGTCAAGTGCATATTAAACCCCATTAGGATATAATGGGTTTAAACTACTTGAGGGCAGAGCCAAGATGGCGGAGTAAAAGTAAACTCTTTGGAAAAGTTGCAGTTGTTTTATTGTTCGTACTCTTATCTTCAACAGGGAAAAAAAACAACTTTGAATTTACTAGATCTTAGCATCCAATTACAATAAAGAATAATCACTGTTTTGCCTCAGTTTTATATTTTTAATGCAGCGGGTTTTCTGAGAATAAGATTTATCTGTTCAGACCTCATACTAGATCATCTACTTGTCCTTTGCAAAAATAAATAAATGGGAATGAATTGCTCATTCTTGGATGGTTGGGGGTCATCCAACTGACACAGAAGTAGCTTCACAGCTATTTCATTCCACCAAATTCCCAGAGTTTGAAACTCCAGAGGGTGAGAATGGGGGGAGCATTTCTGAAAACATTGGGTTCCTGTGCAGGGCATGTGGGGCTCGGATTGCCAGCCGACCAGAAGAACTAAGAGAAGATGACATTGGGACTGGTGCTGGTTTATTTGAAATCAAGAAGATTGGAGATGAGTACTTCACATTCATCACAGAATGCAAAGATCCCAAGGCCTGCACCATTCTCCTCCGGGGGGCCAGCAAAGAGATCCTGTCGGTGAGCCATCGCCCTTTCCCTTTGTTCTCTTCTTATATGTTATAAAACCAAGTGCCTCACCTCAAAGGGGAACAGGAAATAGTGGTAAATACTTTCACTTTAAATTCCTTACACCCTCACTTTATAAAGGACTTCAGTTCTCTGCCCATACTTTTATTTTTCTAGTTCAAGTGATGTAGTAATAGCTAATGTTTACATAGTGCTTTAAGGTTTGCAAAGCACTTACAAATATCTCTTTTGTTTTTCACGGTACCCATTTAATAGAGGGGGAAACTAAGGCTTGAGGGAGATTGAGTGATTTGCCTTGTCATACAGCTGACAAACTTCTAAATCAGGATTTGAACTCAGGTCTTGTTGACTCCCAAATCTAGCATGACTATTTACCATGCTACCTAACTGCATCCTCCAGAAACCTTGCCACTTTTTTATTCTAACTTTGGATGTTGGTGAAGAATTGGGTCTCATGAGATAAAATGAAATATCCCTCTTGTGAATTTTATATTCAGCCTGGGTTGGACCCCAAATAAAGGGGAAAAGATCCTCAGAATGAGGAGCAACCTGGGGAACTTGAATTATGAAGTAAAGGAATTAAGATTTCTTCTTGAGGGGGAAAAAATGCTAAATTTGTTAATAGATGACTTTTCTCTAGTGGGGAATTTATTGGTCTAATCTTCCCCTTTGATAAAATCTGCTTTGGGGTCTCCCTAGGTTGGGTATGTATTAGCTCCCCAAAGATGAGAAAAAAATTTTATCTTGAGTAATGCCTGGTAGATTTAGTTCTTAGGCTATTTGGGAAGAGGGACAACAGAATGGAGGCTAGGGAGGCTCTTGTAGGTTTTCTTAATCACGTGGCCATCAGGCAGGATAGTCCATCTAGACCAGTTGCTGTCCCAATTCTCTTAGTATAATCCAAGAGGTCACAGTTTTGTGAACATATACTGGGTCAGCGGGCATCTTACCCCATTTTTCATTTCTTCTAGGAGGTGGAGCGAAACCTCCAGGATGCCATGCAGGTCTGCCGGAATGTTTTTCTCGAACCTCTGCTGGTACCAGGGGGTGGGGCCTCAGAGATGGCCCTGGCTCATGCCCTGACAGAAAAGTCCAAGGCCATGACTGGCATTGAGCAGTGGCCTTACCGGGCTGTGGCTCAGGCACTAGAGGTCATCCCTCGTACCCTTATCCAGAACTGTGGGGCCAGTACCATACGTCTACTCACTTCTCTTCGGGTAAGTCCTTAGGCCTTTCACCCAGTGGAGGAGAGTTGCCTCAGCCTGTATTTCATCTCTCCTATGCCCTTGGGCCCCAGGTAGAAGTTGTCTCTAACCTACATAACCTACATCCTGCTCTCATAAATTCCTTCTCCCTTCAACCTACTCTCATTTTGTCTAAATCTCCTTCCCATTTCCCCTCAAATACCTGTTATCTTCTAATGAAGTTCTGCCTAATTCTTTCCTTTAAAGTCTTAAAAATGCCTGCCGCTTTCCATTTCCAAGAGTTTCCCCCTGAGAGAGAATCTCTTTTCTGACAACCATACAGGCCAAGCATACCCAAGAGAACTGTGAGACCTGGGGTGTGGATGGTGAGACAGGTGCCTTGGTGGACATGAAGGAACTGGGCATCTGGGAACCACTTGCTGTGAAGCTACAGATATACAAGACTGCAGTAGAGGTGAGGGCCCAGAATCCGTGCAAAACTGACCTGGGGCAGGCAGGGCTCAAGAGGACTCTGTCCAGCTCTTTCCATTCCCTTTCTTAGCCACAGCAGGAAATAAGAGTAGTCTGGATTTGGAGGATGGGAGCCAAAGGAAAATGCTCACAGAAATTAGTTAGATGTCAACCTCAAAATCTAGTTTTTAGAAAAAGATCCCAGAAGAACAGAGCTGAGCTCAAGAGAGCTATATCACCCGTAGAGTTCCCTTGAGCATAGTTTATAGCATCCAGGAGAAGTCTATTTCATATGGTGGGGTGATGCTGAGGGAAGGGAAGAGGTCCGGTGGTGTGCTCATGGAGCAGGGCATCTCCTTTCCCTCCACTGAGCTCTCTTGGGTCTTGGTTCCCTTCTGCAGACGGCCGTCCTCCTACTTCGAATTGATGACATTGTCTCAGGCCACAAAAAGAAGGGTGATGATCAGAATCAGTCAGGGGGTCACCCTGATGCTGGGCAGGAGTGAGCTGACAACACAAGCATCAGCTGAGGTGACAACCACAGGACCAGCAGGTTTTCTCCATCCTTTTCCCGAGCCAGGCTGCCAGGGCAAACATGGATGTCTTCGGTGGAGATTAGGTTGAGAGGCCTCTCTCAGCCTCTTTCTGCCCCCGTTCAGTCTGCAAAAGGCACTGACATGTAACTCCTGTTGTAAGCTTTCCATTTAAGTTTGCTTCTGATGATTAAAATCTCAGTCATTTGAGACTCCAGTTGTTCTGTGTTCTTTTTTAGCCTAAGGTAATGACCAGTGCATGTAGGGTAGGGGGGTGCTGGGAAACGTTTCATAAGTTGAGGAAAATGAGAGTGCCACTGTTATGGTTTTATTTTTCCCCAAGAATATAATCTGGTATCAAGAGTGTTTCACCACCAGGGTCATCGGGGAATGATTAAATTGCTGGTATCACAAAAATTTAGGAACCACTGCTTGCATTCAGTACCTCAAGTCAGAATTAAAGGAGCTTGACCAGAGCATGGGTGTTCCTTGGCTGGGGTTGATTGCTGGATATAATGATTCATGTTTATATGACTAATGCCAAGTATTTGACACATTCTATCATTTAAAACTCACAACTCAGTGAGTACTACAAGTTTGGCAAAAGATACATGTGCTAGGTCTTCTCTACCTTTCTTTGGGTGAAAGTCAAGTACGTAAGAATCTTAACCAATTAAAATGTCTACCTCTGCTTCCAGCTCAGAATATTTCTGTTTATCACCTTCTTCATAGCTGCCTTTAGAACCTTTGCCAGGAAATTTTCTGTGATTAAGAGGAAGTTAACCTTAACTTCCTGCTTTTTCATCATTAAATTCCCCATCTTCCGACCTAGACCTTTTTTAATCAGTCACAGATTCTTCTGTCTTGCTTTTAGCCTTTTTTTATTCATTCCTATAGGACAGTGACTAGGGCACAAATATTTGGCCATGAAACAAAGAAGATGAGGATAGTTTGAGGAAATTGTTTTCCTGGAGCTAAAGAATTCTTAGTTATTTCAGGAGCTTGTGAGATTCATGTAATACATAGGTTCCCAAAGTGAGTGATACTGCCCCACTGGGGGGTTGAGGGGAGGGGACAGTAATAGTTTGAAATTACACAAATATCCAAAAAATTGTTAAAGATTTTCAAGGGAGTGCTGAGTAGTTTTTCTTTAAAGGGGTGGTCTAAGCCTTCGGGGCTACATAATCTTTTTTAAAACCCGCAATTATTGCCCCTCCTCAAGTAGAAGTTTTGTTAATGATCATTTTCTATTTTTAGCTAATTAAAAATCTATGTGATCAACTAGGGTAGTAAGGGATGCCAATTAATGGTCATCAGCCTTGATTTTTTTTTCCTGTGTTACTTCCTTTTGGCTGCTGGGCCTTCTAGTTTCCCTTTTGCTCCTTCGATTCACATATTCAATCATCCTTGTCCTTCCTCCCTAGCTGTAAGACTTCTTAGTTCGTGAAAAGTTAAGTAATAAGTGGAGGTTGGAGGAGGGGGAGGTTGAGGCAAAACTTCAGGGAAGGAGGTAAGATGTAGAATCTGGATACCTGCTGTCTCACCCATTCTGTCCTGGGATCTCCCAAATTTTAACAACCTTTTTTCCCTTTTCTCTTCTGGGGCTGCTAAATAAGACTTTATCTTTTGCTGAAAACATTTATTTTCTTGGGTTGTTAAAATTTTACCCAGGATTTAGGTCCTTATATAAAGAGCATTATTTCTCAAAACAGTGTCTTCAGAATTTTTGAAAAAGGACCCAAACCTTAGAAAGGTAGATTTCCCTTTCTACCCCTTCACCTTTTAAGACCTAACTTTTTGGCTTCAAGTTAAAGTCTACATGAGATCCCCAAGGAAATGGGTGGAGCTGGTTCCTTCTCATCTCTCTTGTCTGCCTCTTTTATCCTTACCATTCTTATTGTCATTGTTGTACTCAAGGACTGCTATACAAGCCTAACAAGCTTTCCTGCTTTCAGTCACACCCTCTTCCAAACCATTCTGCATACAAACATCAGATTAATCTTAATCTTGCTTCACCCTCCTGCTTCCCCCTTGTCTATCAAATAAAATATACCATCAGCCTGGCATTCAAGACCTCTTTCCCCGTTAAAATCAGGTTCCAACCTTAAGAGCCTCTAGTTCTAAGTTCTACATCCTTAAAATTGACCTACATTCCTTAGAACATTTTGGTTTTCCCACCTCAGAACTTGCTCCCATTCTTAATCCATTCCACCACTCCCCACATCAAAATTTCTAGCTGAAAATGATCTTCCTCTCCTATAGCACATTTGCCAAGAGTTATGTAGAGATGTATGTAGAACCTGGAAGGAAACTTAAGAATTTATTTAGTTCATTTTACACAGGAAGAAAAAGTTTCAACAAGATTTTTGACTTGCCTTATATTATCCCTAAAGGACTAATAACTCATACTTGGGGAACTAATTAGACACACAAGAGTCTAATAATAAATCACAGAAGGCACTTTCCTCATAATCCTGTGAAGCAGGTAATGAAAGAACTATACCCATTTTACAGAAGACAGGACATGGAAAGGTCATATTGCCCAGGGTCACCAGACCAGAACAGACTCAAATCTAGACTCAGACCAGTGTTACCTGCCTTGAGTGCAGATTTCCAGCCTTTGTATCCGTTTCTTATGATTTAATAACCAACAAGTAAAGTTAAAAGTGCCTACTGTGTGGGGCAGCTAGGTGGCGAAGTGAATAGAACACCGGCCCTGGAGTCAGGAGGAACTGAGTTCAAATGTGGCCTCAGACACTTAACACAATAACTAGCTAGCCATATGACCTTAGGCAAGTCACTTAACCCCAATTGCCCTCCAAAAAGCAAAAAAAAAAAGTGCCTACTGTGTGCCAGGTAGTTCTCTGGCCATAGGAATAAAGAACATCCCCTGCCCTCATCTGAGAACTGAGATTCTACTGGGAGACTACAACATATTTTTGTTAAGTAACTACACAAAATACATAACTATAACCTATACACAGGCAATATGCCATAGTGGATAGACAGCCTCATAACCAAGCAGAATTGGGTTCAAGTTTTGTCTCTGATATATATGGGCTGTGTGACCCTAGGCAAGTCACTTAATCTCTGTGCTCTTAGCAACTTTAAATCGAAGGGGATACCAACCTGCTTTAGTAGAGGAATTTTCCTAATCTGGGTATTTTCTTTACCAAGGAAATCACGGGTTAGCATCATAGAATTCAGGAGTTGGGGGCAGCTAGGTGGTGCAGTTGAGTAGAGCACCGACCCTGGAGTCATGAGGACCTGAGTTCAAATACAGCCTCAGACAACACTAGCCATGTGACCTTGAGCAAGTCACTTAACCCCAATTGCCCTACCAAAAAAAAAAGCAAAAAAAACAAATTTCAGAAGTTGGAAGGGACCTCAAGGGCCATCTAACCTAACATGTGAAAGAAGAATCAATACTAGGTAATTTTTGGCTTAGGTGCAATCTTGGGTATGATAATGGAACCAGGAACTTTATAAGACAGTATAGAGCTAAACTGATTCACCAAAGGGTCAAGATGGAGAGAAGAGAGAGTGGCTAGTGCAGGGATGATGGCCAGGGAGAGAATTGAGGGCTCAGGGACTCTGAGGTCAGTGTAGGAAAAGAGTGGGTTTGATAAGTGAAAGCAGAGGAAAGATGGAAAGCCAATATATGGTCAGATAATGCCCTATTCCACTCTCTTCCAAAACTTTTCATCCCTCCTCAAACCTTCCAGGGTTTCCCCTCCCTCCACCTACTCAGCTGAGATTCTTGCTTCATATTTTACAGAAAAAAATTCCCCAGGAGTTCTCTTTTCCCCACTTCCCCATATCACTCTGTTGCCTTCTGCTGCTATCTCGTCCTTCATCCCTGTCTCACACAAAAATGTGGCCCTACTCCTTGCTGAAGCTCCCATTCTACCAACAGATTGCTCCCTTTTAGCATTCCCCATTCTCACTTATCTTTAATCCCTTCCTGTCTACTGGCTCTTTTCCTATAGCCTACAAATATGCCTATGTCCCTCCCATCCTCAAAAAAACCTTCCCTTGTTATAAACTTCCATCTCTCATAACTATTATCCTAAATCTCTTCTGTCCTTTGTGGCTAAATTCCTGGAAAACATCTCTCAAATACACCCCTTTCTTTCCTCTAACACTGCCATCACCCTCCTCACCTCACACCTGGGACTATTTCGACATAGCGTGCTGGTGGGTCTTTCTGTCTCACATGTCTTCCCGATCCAATCCACCCTCCATTCTGCCAGCAAAGTGATTTTCCTAAAGCAGTGTTGGACCATCTTGTTCCCCTGCTCAATAAACTCCCATGATCAATAAACTCCTGTCACCTCCTGAGTCAAATATTAAAATCCTTAGCGTGGCTCAGCCCTGTCCCTATTTTTCCAGTCTGTTTACACTTTAGTTCTTGCCAAATACTGATCCAGCGACCCAAGAACAGGGTACTCCCATCTTGGCTCCAGGTATTTTCTCTGTCTGGAACCCTCCCCCTCCTATCTTCCATCAAGTCCCAACTGAAATCCCACCTTCTACTGGAAGCCCTCCCCAAGTCCTTCTTGAATCCCAATGCCTTCCCTCTGCTAATTATTTCCTATTAATCTGGTGTATAGCTTGTTTGTACATAGTTGTGTGCTTATGGTCTCCCCCATTAGATTGTGGGCTCCCTGAGGGTAGGGGCTGCCTTCTGCCTCTTTCTGTATTCCACCCCTCCACCCCCATTGCTCAACACCTATAGGAGCTCAGTAAATGCCCATTGACTGACTCAGAGGTTGGGGACTGACGCCCTCCAAAGAATAGAAGTGAGAAAATGGGGGTGTGGGGGGGGAAGATGATGAGTTCTGTGCCTTTACCCATGACAAGGAACCTAATATTGATATTCATCGTTCCATAAAACGTCATTTGAAGCATCTCCAGGCAGTCCTCCTCAGGATCCCCATTTCCTCCCTGGTTTTTGCCCATCCTCCATCCAGCTGGATGGGCAGCGGATAGCACAATGAGCCCAGAGTCAAAGACTTGAGTTTAAATTCTGGCTTAGACACTTGCTAGCTGTGTGACCCTGGGCAAGTCACTTAACCCTGTTTGTTTCAGTTTCCTCATTTGTAAAATGAGCTGGAGAAGGGAATGGCAAACCACTCCAGGATCTTTACCAAGAAATCCCCCGAAAAGGTTAGGAAGAGTAGTAAAGGACGAAAAAGACTGAACCAACAGCCTTTTTACAGGCTCATTTCAGATTGGGGGTGGGGGGTGGGGGCTGTTTTTCCAACCATTCAGGGGTTCTAATACAAAAGGCAGGAGGGGCAGAGCGCAGGCTCCCCACGGGCCACACTTGAGGACCTAGAGGGCCATATCTGTCCTCATGCCCCGGGTTCCCCACCCCTGCCCCAACCCCAAACTTCCCTATCCCTCTGTGGGGGATGCTTCTAAGGGGAGACAGACGGCCCCTTTAAGAGCAGCCGAAGCTTCCGCCCTTTAAAGGGCTCGGCGGCGGCCGGCGCCAGTCACGCGACGCGAACTTCGGTGGAGCTGGAGCGGCCGCTGCAGCTGCTGGGGGCTGTGGCGGTATGCTCGGAGAGCGCCCCGGGGCCCCGGGGGTCCCTGCCCCCTGCCGCTCTCTGCTTCTCCTCCAGTGCCTGCTGCTTCTCCGAGCCCCCGCCGGCTTGCTCGGGGACCAGACTCGCCGGGTGAGCCGCGCCGGGAGCACGGAGATTCGGGGGGGCGCCCGGAAGAGGGGTGAATGAATCAATGCAAGGGAACGGGGCTGGTGAGGTCTTGGGGAAGAAGGGTCTCCTGGATGTGGCAGCTTGAGGACTTCCAGCCCCGGGGGCGGTGACTTAACTCCGAGTGACCGCTTAAAGGCAGGCGTCGGTCTTTGCCCCCTTCCCTACCCAGTGTCAGGGGCCGGCCAGCCCACCCCTCTTGGTCTCGGTTCTGCGGGGGTGGAGTGGGGTGGGTTTAGACCTACCAGTTATTTCAACATTTCTTTCCTCTTAATCTCATCCCTCACTCCTACATAGCTTCGGCCCCCCTGCCGTAGAGTCCCCCTACTTCTCCCCTCCAAAAAAGCCTTGTTCTGCCTCCTCTCCCCCAGTGTTCCCAGTACCCTCTAGTTCTTTACCCCAATGTCTTTCCCAACCCGTGTTTCTATAAATCCTTAGTGTCCTTAGCTCTACCCAAGCCCCTTTCCCTCCTGTGGCTCTGACCCCAAAATCAGATAAGTTAAAGGCTGTCTTGCCCTCCCACCCCTTGGTCCAGGTTTCCCTAGAGGTTATCCCAGGACCAACGGACCCCTCACAAAACCTGTTGCACATCCGGGCTGTGGGAGCCAACTCTACAATTCACTACATCTGGAGCAGCCTGGGACCCCCAGCCGTGCTCTTTGTGGCCACAGACACCCCTCACAGTGTCCTGAGTGTCCACTGGAGCTGCCTGCTGTCTCCAGAACCTGAAGGGAGCCTGGCCATACTCCCTGCTGAGAGTGTTCGATTTTCCTCCGCCCTTCTCTTCCCCAGGGTGAGGAGATGGAGGGAAAAGCTTTCAGCTTGAGAATATAACTGAAAATTGGTGTGATAGCTCAGGGATCATCAGGGTGGAGATCTGGAATCTGGGAGGGTAGGGGCTGATTGCTAGGAGAGCAGAAAGTAGTCACTTAAGAGTGAGCAGGACCCAGGCATGAAAACTCAGCCTCCCATTCCTTTCCGTCTCTGTTAGCTGTTTGAGTTTGACAGTACCAACAGTTCAGAAGTAAAGGACGGTTCCCCAGGAAAACCTTACCCACCCTACCTGCTGGCTGACTTCTCCTGGGATGATGTTAACAACACACTAGACCCCGCTATGCTGAGTGCCACATTCCGAGGTCATCCTTCAAAGGATCCCTCTGGGACCTTCAGCAATGGCAGCCTGGCCTTCAAGGTGAGGGATTAGGGCCAAGGAATTAAAAATGGAGTCTACCCTGGTCGGGGAGAGGTTTCTTGCCAACTGTGACTTCAGTAGATGGATGGCAGCACTATAGTTAGAGATGGGGGAGCAGGGAGGAAGGGGATCTTTGCCCTTGCCCCATCCTTTCAATTTCTTTTTCACTGAATCTCCTTCTCTCTCCCTAATCCCAGGTTCATGCTTTCTCTGGTTCTGGTCGATCAGACCACATCCCTCGACTCTTGCATACAGCAGATACCTCCCAGCTAGAACTGGTTCTGTCTGGGGCTGTCCCACAAGGGAACCACTCCCTTTTTGTGCTGGAGGTGGCAACTCCAGCTTTGGATTCTGAGTGTCCCCAGCTGAAGGAGCAGGAATTCATCGATGATGAATATTGTCCTTCAGTCTTCCAGGTGAGGCTTCATTGAGGGGATGGAGACATGGGAGCCTACTGGGGATGGTTGCCAAAGGTGAGGTAAGGGACTACCCAAGGACTTTAGAATGATAGAGTCATAAAGCATATAACCTGTCTAGCCCTTTCCAATTTACAAAACACTAACACACAGACCTCACAAAAGCACTGTGAGGTTAGGCAGAGTGTTATCTTCATTTAATAAATCAATAAAGAAACTTCATCTCAGAGAGATTTAAATGACTTGCTTGATATCACAAAGCTAATAGCAGATCAAAGACAACCTTGTTCACAAGGTGGTTTGGCAGCCCAGTGGATAGAGTGCTAGGCTTGGAATCAGGAAGATGTGAGTTCAAATCCATCCTCAGACACTTGCTAGGTGTGTGACTCTGGGCAAGTCACTTAACCTCTGTTTGCTTCAGTTTCCTCATCTGTAAAAAAAGAATCATAATAATAGCATGTACCTCCCAAGAGTGGTTGTAAGGTTGTAAGGATCAAATGACGTAATAATTATGAAGTGCTTGGTTGTAATGTAATACCAAGCAAAGGCAACTTCCCAGGTTCAAAATACCA
>NW_027187189.1:758673-812483 GCF_028583685.1 Petaurus breviceps papuanus
ACCAAGCCCAATACAGGGGAATCTTTAATTGCCATTACTATCACATTGGTACATAGCACTATGGAAATGTTAGCTATAATCATGTCTTCTGAGTTCTTCCCTCGGAAATGAGTGAAAGTGAAAAGTCAATAATGAATGACCCACACTGCAAACCTGACTTCCTGAAAGAATAATGGTACTCTTGACAGAAATAGGGAAGTTAGTTTAGCTTTGGATATGTTGAGATTAAAATGCCTGTGGTGCATCCAGGTAAAGACAACCAGCAGGCAGTTGGAAAATCAGGATTAGGGCTCAAGAGAGTAATCTGCAGGTGGGGGAGTCATCTCTATTGAGATGACAGTCGAATCCATAAACGTGAATGAAATCACAGAGAGAGAACTAAGGACAGAGCCCTGGGATACATCAGCACATAGGGGGCATATGGATAATCCTGCAAAAGAAACCTAAGAAAAACTGGTCAGCAGAGTAGAAAGAGAAGCTCAGCAGGACAGTATCATCAAAATCCAGGGAGGAGAAAGTAGCCACAAGGAGAGAGTAATCAACAGTTTTTTTTTAAACATTGCAGAGACATCTTTTTCTATTAAATGAGATAATGTGTGTAAAGCACTTTTCAAAACCTTAAAATGTTCTAGGAATGTCACTTTTTAATTCCCTACCCTTGGCCCTACTAATAAGTACTTAGGGGATAGTAGATGGAAAGGGGATGCATGGAGGTATGGAGTGGGGAGATTTTATTTTATTTTTTAAAGCAATTGGGGTTAAGTAACTTGCCCAAGGTCACACAGCCAGTTATTTTGTGTGGGTGTTAAGTATCTGAGGCCAGAACCAATCCGGGTTCTCCTGACTCTGGGCCAGTGCTCTGGTGCTCTTACTCACTGCACCACCTAGCTGCCCCGGGGGAGATTTTAGAGGGGTAAATGACAGGAGTCCCTTTTCAGATCTATACTCTTTCCCTTCAGTTGGATCAGCTACTGTGGCGTTCCCCACCAGAAGGCTTCTTACAGTGGCGGCCAGTAGCCTTCTCACAGAAGCAACCAACTTGGAAAAAAGCCCTACCCTGCCGAGTATCCCCTCCTGGTCCCACCTTGGCTACCCTACTTCCCCAGTCAGCTACTGTCAGAGCCTTCTTTGGCCCCTCCATTAACTTCTGCGCCTTTAACCTGACATTTGGAGACTCTACTGGTCCTGCCTATGAGGACCAGTACTACCTCAGTTGGTGAGAAGTGGAATCTAGGGGATGGAAAGGGAATTCTCAGTTGGGCAGGTGGGTAGTGAGTGGAGGGTATGGGGGTTGATGTAGAAACAAGGGATAAAACCAAAACTTTCTTTCTTCCTTCTTCCTCATCTCCTAGGTCAGCTGTTTTGGGCATAGGAATCCCCCCAATGGATTCCTTCTCACCTCTGGTCCTAGGAATCATGGTAGTGGTTCTGGGGCTCCCTGCACTTCTGCTGGTAGGAGGTGGCCTGGGCCTTCTGCTGCTTCGACATAGACGCTACTCAGAGTATGAACCAATCAACTGAGGTGCTGACCTCCCTCCCTCCATGTGCCTTTCCAGACCCTCCTCCCTGTAGCACACTAGGGTGAAAACGAGGATACACCTTGGAATAAGGAAGAAACGACATCATACCTTCTCTTCCTCTGTTTCTGGGCCCTGTTCTTCATTTTAATGCCAATATCCCTGACTCCTTTCCTTTTTTTTTTAACAGAACCTTCAAACCTCAGTCTCTTCAGGTCTCCCCTGGGCAAGGGAACAGCAGGAGAACCAGTTAATGATGAAAGAGGGATGGGGCACCTAACTTCTAGCCTAATATTGACCTTCTTGGATCCCTTCCCCCCCCCATTCTTTTCTAGTATTTGGGTTGGGAGTGTGTGACATACCAGGATCAAAACATTGAGAAGCCTAACAACCCCTGATCTTTGGGTTCCTAGAAGGGTGAAGATGAAATATATATTTATTTTTTCACCATGCTTTAGAGTCTCTTGGTGTATGTTGAGGGAGGGGGATAGAGGTGGGTGAGGGAAAAAGCCTCTCAGGCTCCCAGAAGACATTAATTCTCCCCATTGCCATTGCAGGTTCACCCACAGATATGAGTACTGTGCATCATCGTTTTCTGATAGTTGGGAATGAGCAAGTAAGCTTCTTTAAAAAGGAAGGAACATGGGGTGGCTAGGTGGCACAGTGAATAGAGCACCAGCTCTATTCTAATCAGGAGGACCTGAGTTCAAATTCAGCCTCAGACACTTAATATTTACTTAGCCATGTGACCTTGGGCAAGTCACTTAACCCCAATTGCCCTGCCTTCCCCCCTCCAAAAAAAAAAAAAAAAAAAAAAAAAAGGAAGAGAGAAATAATATGGTGATCTACTCCATTCCAATTTCCCCTCTCCCCAACATCATTTTTTACAAATGGACCTGTCTAAAAACACCTTACCCTCCCTGTCCCACTCTCCTTTGCACACATGCACACATCAATACCTCAGCCTTACACTGCCACAACTCACTTTGGGGACAGGGCTAACTTTACCACTCACAGATAGGTAAATGGGTCACTATTGCAACCCATGTTAGGAAGGGGAGGATGGCAACCCAGCCAAAGCAGTGAAATTGGAACTGTTTGGACTTCATCTAGGATCTTGGGTTTAGGACTGGAACGGCCCTTAGAGATCATGGAGTCTAATGCTCTCATCTTACAAGTGAGGAGACTGAAAGGTTATGACATGTTTCTTCCAGCTAAGATATAAAGGTCACTAAGGGGATACTTAAGGGAACCCCTTCTCAGGTCCTAATGAGAAAACTTCCATCAGCTGTTTGTTTTGGACAGCTAGGTGGGCACAGTGGATAGAACACTGGGCATGGAATCAGGAATATTCATCTTCATGAGTTCAAATCTGGCTTCAGACATTTGCAGTGTGACCTTGGGTGAGTCACTCCACCCTGTTTGCCTCAGCATCTCATCTGTAAAATGAGCTGGAGAAGGAATATCTCTGCCAAGAAAAGCCCCCAAAAAGGGGTCATGAAGAGTTTAGATACAGCTGAAATTAAACGACAACCTCCTGTTTCAAACTGATTTATTATTTCACAGGTTTTCTCTTAAGCCAATTAAGACCTAATAAAGACAGGGATTTTGCTTTCCCCTAACTATTCTCTCCTCTCTAGGAGGCAGGAACTCCTCCCACTAGTGCTACTGAAAAATCAAGGCAGTAATAGGCCTCAAAAGGCTTTGGGATGAAGTTGCCTAAGGCAGTGTAAGACCTCTGCTGTCCGTGTTTCCTGCCCCCTCCTCCCACCACCACCCCCCTACCGGTAATATCCAAGTCAGGGTTGTCAAGGCAACTAGTCCAAAGGTCACAATAATCCAAAATCCTTTTGGTAAAGAGTTCTGGATCATCTCAGTTCCCTAAGGTTTGGGGGGAAATGGGAGAACATCAAGAACAGGTGAAGCAGGTATCACCCCCAAAGGTGTGGCTTGTAGTCAGCAGCTCTAGCAGGATCTGGATAGTCAAGTCGGCTGTCTGTGGCAGTGAACATACGTTCAGGTTCCACCAGGAACATGTAGTAAAGATTCCACACCAGCATCGAGAGCAGCGGCAGGAAGGTCAGCCCATAGCCAAAGCCTCGGAAGGACCGGCCCACTGCAAAAGTCAGCCAGTACACCAGCCTGAAAGAGAATACCAGAATTAGAAGAGACTCAACTGCTTAAAGACCCTGAACGAGAAGGAATCCACTAACTTCTGAAGCAGCCTCTTTAATGTTTGGACAGCTCTAAATGCTAGAAGTTTTTTCATTATACAGGATGTCCTAAAAGGATTAAGCTACCGACTTAAAACTGCACCAAGACTTTTTGGGACGCCCTGGATAAAGCCTCAATCTGCCTCTGCCTAGTTCTGAAACCTGAAGAATAAAACAAGCCTAACCTTTCTTCCACATGACAGCCTTTCAAATATTTGAGGACAGCTATCACCTCTCCTTTATCTTCTCTTATCCAGGTTTAAACATCCCTCCTTCCTTAAATGGCCTGGTTTTCAGTTCTCTCACCATCTCAGTCACCCTGCTCTAGACTCAATTCAGCTTGACATTATCCTTCCTAAGATGTGGCATCCAAAACTGAACTTAATACTGCATGTGCCACCTAACCAGGGCAGAGTACAGCAGAGGGATCACATTCCTCATTCTGGGCACGAAGTTTTTATTGATGCAGCCCAAGAAGATGTTATTTTTTGGCAGCTGGTACTGGGCTTGCAGTCCACTAAAAGTCCCTGGTCTTTTCTGTGAGAACTGTTGCCTAGTCACTCCATCCTGTAGCTGCACAGTTGATTCTTTTTAATAATTCAAGTGTAGGATTATTTTATCTCTATTAAATTTCACCTTATTATAACACATATTTGAAGCCCCTCAAGATCTTTTAGCCAACATATTAACGAGATCTCCCAGTTTCAGCTCCTCCTTCGATTTAAGTATTTATGTCTTTAGCTAAGTCATTGTCTCTTGTTCCACATTTTTAGGACGGCCAAGGATAGATTACAGTATTACTCCACTAGAAAGATAGAGTCAGGGAAGAGTCAAGGTTTCAGGGTAAGAGCCAATCCCATCCCCATTCACTATAAAGGAACTGTGGTAAGAGGTTAGGGTTAATTAATGTATAAAAACTTAAAAGTAGGAGCAAAGGTGATATATTTGGGACCAACCCATACTGGAGGGTAAATACATTGACGTTAACTCACAAGGAAGATTGGGTAAGTAAAAGGAGGAATCTTTATAAATTCTTCCCAATTCCTAGAGAAACTTAAAAGATAGATACTATTAATATAGATAGATAAACATCTTCAATCATAAAAGATGACAGACCAACACACAAACACACACACAAAAACTAGCCGTGTGATCTTGAGCAAGTCACTCAACCCCAATTGCCCTCCAGAAAGAAAAATAAAAAGATGACAGACCACATTATTGTTGGTAGGGGCCTGATAGCAAAGACAATGTATATGTCAAACTGATATATAATGGAGTGGAACTGGCCAATATTGGAGCACTGTATGAGTTTATCTAGGGATAAAAACTGCACTAAGACTTCTGGGACATCCTAGATAACACAAATTAAGTAATATTGAAGGGATCTAAGAAGATGGTTTGGAGGCAGCCAGGTGGTTCAGTGGATAGAGCACTGGGTCTGGAGTAAGAAAGACCTGAATTCAAATCCAGTCTCAGACACTTACTAGCTGTGTGACTGGCCAAGTTACTTAATCTCTGTTTGCCTTAATACACTGGAGAAGGAAATGGCAAACCACTCCAGTATCTTTGCCAAGAGAACCCCCCATGGACAGTATGGTCCACAGGATCACAAAAAGCCAGACATGACTGAATAACAGGAAGATAGTTATGGATAGTTCAATGGAAGTTCAAAAAGAGCTTAATAGGCTGGAACTTAAAATCCAACGGGGACAAATGTAAAGTTCTGCATTTGGGTTAAAAAAAAAGTCTATTACAAATAGAAGATGGCGATTAGAGGTTAACATCAGCTTATGTGAAGAATACCTGGGGCTTTTACTCCACAATGTGAGTCACCAGTACGACAGGCAGCCAGAAAAGCTAGTGTGTTTTGAGGCTGCATTAAAAGATTATGGGGTTCTGAAAAAGGGAGAGTTTTACTGCATTCAGTGTATTGTATTTAGTTTCAGACTTTTTTTCAATGGGGGACACTGAGAAACTGGGATATGCCAAAAGAAGGATGACAAAGACATTACGAGGTCTATAAATCATCTTTCATGATCATCAGTTGAGTGCAATAGGGATGTTTCTCCCAGAAAGAATACTTAGGAAAGATATGGCAGCCCTGGGCAGCATTTTCCTACCTGAAGAGCTGCCATGTGAGAGAGGCAATACATTTGTTTACGGTCACTCCAGAGATTGCTATAAGGAAGAATTTTCTATGATTAAAATAGTCTAGGTTTTCTCCTCCCCTTTGCTAACCTTTCTACAGAGTATACGCATACTCAGTTCACCCCAAACTCACCGGGAGATGGCGAAGAGGCCAGTGAGTAAAGGCAGCAGTTTGAGGATATCCTGGGGCAGGTAGGTGGCGAGGACAGCCAGGTTGAAGAAATACAATATGAAGAGTTGGACAGACTGAGTCACGTATTGCCTGTGGATTTCGACTTCTCTCTGTTGTTCCCCAAAGGGACGGAGTGCAGAGAAGCACAGCAGGGAGAGACCATAGACCAAAAGCCCTGGGTTAAGAAACAATGGGGTTGTGATATGAAGGGGATGGGGAAGGAAGATGAGGAGGGAGGTTGGGAAAAGTAATGGGAAAGGATCCAGGAGAAGCAGTTGGAAGAAAGACTAGGGTTGCTGGAGGAAGGAAGGTGAAGAAATGAGGTAATGAGCACTTGGGCATATGGGAAGTGCAAAAGCATAGGAAGCTGGGGTGGGGTGGGCACTCAAAACATGGAAATGGGGGGGGGGAGAAAGTGTTAAATGGAGTAGTCCAAGGACATAGAATAAGGAAAAGGGGGGTTTAGGATGGAAAGAGGGATAGGCCTGATATGCATGGGGAAGGAAAGTTGCAATAGTTAAACTCTATGGCCTTTTCAGAATTTTGATAAGCCCAGTTCCCATGTCTAGACTTCCCCACATCCCATGTCTAAACATTGCCATCATAACCTCATCCTACCCCATCCCAACATACACACTGTTACCTTCTCTGTACCAGATTAAGCTTGTTCATCCTCCTTGGAGAGCTACCCCTTAAAAAAGGCATCTAGTGCCCCCCTGGAATGCCTATTCCTCTCCCACAAATACTCACCTAGAATTATAGGAAAGGTGGCAAAGACCCCACAGCGGAGCGTGTAGACAAGTCGAGAACTCATGGTGGGCAGCCGGGGGGCATCAAAAGGCAGGAAGGCATAAGCTCCGTATAACAGGCAGGGGAAGATGATAAGAGCAGCCCCAAAAGAGGCCACAGCCCTCAAGCCCTCACGGCTACAGCCTCCACAACTCCTACAGCGGGCAGGGGGTACAACTGCTGCCTCTGCCCACTTCCGTTCAGGGGGATCTGATCGGGGAGCCCGAGGCAACAGAAAGGCCTGGCACTCACCCTCCACCTTTTTTTCACAGCTGACAATGAGCTCTTCTTGGGGCCTCCTCTCAATACACTGTGGGTCAATTGGCACAAATGCTCGAGCCGCCTGCTCAGGCATCAGGTTAATGTCTTCCTCAACTGGTTCCTCTGATTTTAGGGGCAGCTCAGCTAGAATAGGCTCTTTATCACATCCCTGCCAACCAGGGGAGTCTGGGAAGGGGGCACTGGGCTGGGGGCCAGTACCTAATGATGTCCTCACCCAGGGCAAAGTAGTAGCTTCACTGCCAACCTTCCCAGTCTCATTCTCACAAGGGGCAAGCTCTTCTCCATCTTCCCCCTCTGATCTGAGTCCATTAAGGATGAGGGACTGGGGCAAATTCTTCTCAAGGGTATCCTTCCCCTTTACCTCCAGCAGAGCCAGTGTCTCAGGTTCTGTCATGCTGGGGCAAGGAAGGGCCCAGATGCTTGGGTTCTGGGGTATAATACTGGACTGCCGTCACCCTAAGGAGGAGCAGATGGAGAATTTGTTAAGTATTTTCTTTATTCATGGGGAGAGAGAGCTTTAGTACCAGTACTGGGGAAGGAGCTTGACAAAATTAAGTCATTGCCTTCCTCTGGCGGCCAGAGGTCCCCATACCCTCCCTAAACGATTGTGCCCATGTCATTAAGGAGAGCACCATAGGAAAATGGTCTGTAAGCAACCTGGAAATTTAACTCAGATCCTTCCTAGCTTGAAAATTCTATATATCTATGATTCTAATCCCCTTCTCTCCTAGATCTTACACAGTGTTGTGGGTTGGAAAGAAAGTGTGAAAATTTCCCTGGGAAGGGGAAACTGAAATGGAGTCACATTTTGACATTAGCAGGAAAGGGTGAGTTAGGGAGGCAGAACCCAGGCATCCCTGTTAATCCAGGCCTCTTTCCTCCTTCCCTCGGTTCAAAACACTGGTTTGGTCTTGGCCATGGCCATCAACATCTAAGAATGAATGGAGGATATAGTATCTTCAGCCCCTCCTTCTGCCTACCACCCCACCACCCCAACGGTCAGGACCCCCCCCCCCCCCCATTGATCTTGTGTCCCTATTCCTGCTAAGTATTTTTTTGGAGATTCAGATAGCCATACCCTCTCTTTTCCCATTGAAAACTGGAGGCTCCCAACTTCCCAATCTCCTCCCCACAAGGTCCCCCCCACCACATACATATACACACACATACCCCTCGGTATTAAGCTGGACACCTGAGAAATGAACAGTACCCACAGAAAAATGCCCATGGTTAGAGCTTGGTGGGGTAGGTGGAAATTCAAACACCACTGCAACAGCCCATTCTGTCACTTGGCCAAATTCCTATCTCACTCATAAAGTTTAAGGATTCAATCTTTGTCCACCTGGGAAATCTTTCCAATCACTGAACATTTCCTATCTCCCTTTTCCCGTCTATTTCCCACCTCCCCTCCTTTCCTCCTTCCTTTTCTTCCAAATCCTCACCTGGGCTGATTTCCCTCAAGTTCTCCACGTCCACCTCCCCCTCGCGCCCCGAACCCATAGCGTCCCTTACTTTCCATCTAGAGAGATAGAAGGGAGATCCCAGGGCCCATCCGGGAAAAGAGCTGCTCCAGCTCCCCACTGGCTCTGCAGGTATTTCTTCGTGTCTCCCTCCCTTTACCTGCAGCTCCGAACCAGTCAGACCAGAGCAGGTGGGGCTGGGATTAAAGGGGAAGGCCCCACCCTCACTCTTCGGAATCCTCCGACAAAAAAAAAGAGAGAGAAAGGGTCACTGTCCCAAAGGTGTAGGTGTGGCCACATTAGGCGTGTTAAGGAGTGATCTATACTAGTAGTAGAGGCTTGCTAGGAAAAGGCACTAGGAGGATGGGTTTGTGTCTATGTGACCAAATTGGTTTGGACTGGCTGATATTAATGTGGTATTTGTGGGTCCTGGACTATGAGATGGAAAAACTGTTTCCATTCCACTTTCCGGCCTAGGGACTGGGCTAAATCTCCAGGAAGGTTGAAGGTTGGACAACAACCAAGACCTCTGGTGGGGAGGGGGGAGCTTGCAGGAGACACAGAAATGAGAGAGTGGAATAAAGGACTGCTGCCCTTTCCCAAAAGTCCTTAAAATTCTGGTGGGCTGGGTTGAGTTAGACGAAGCAAACCAGGGCTGGTCTGAGCTGGTCTGAGCAAGAAGACCTGCGCGGAATCAGGGGAATTGCTCATAGAATAACCTCAGGCTGGAGATCGTGAAGCAGGAAGCAGGGAGGAGGAAATCAGTGGAATTAAATCTTTGGAAGAAGAGGAGAGTTTTCATCTCCTTGCACCAGATTTTAAAAGCAGAAGAATAGACTATGTGACCATAGGAGAATAAGGTCACAAGGAGCCCTCCTGCTAGAGACCTGACCTACACTCTCTTAGTTTCCGCCCTCTGAATTGTCTTCTGTCCTTTTCATCGGCTTTGTCAATAAAGTTTTTCGCGAAGCGTGAGAAGCTAGAAAAGCGGCCATGTTGCCCAGAGTTAGTATTGGCAGCTCCCAGCCCACCGGAAGAGACCAGATCTCGCAAGATCTAGTGGCAGTGAAGCTACTGGCGTAGTAGCTCTATTCTCGCGAGACTTGGTGGCCGGAGGAGGAGCCGTCGCGGGCAGCCGCCTCACAGCGATGGCGGCCGAGCAGGGCCGGCGACGGTGGCGGCGGAGGCTACGGCCGGAGACGGCGGCAGTGGAGGCGGGTGGCGGGGGCTTGTAACCGGGAGCCGCCCCCGGGCCCCGGGCACCATGAGCCAGGGCACCCCCGCAACGGAGAGCAGTGAGCCTGAGGCCAAGGTCCTACATACTAAGCGGCTTTACCGGTGAGAGGGTCCGGGGCGGGAGAGGACTCGCTGGAGGTGGGGGGGGGGTACTAGGGGGGAAAAGCGGGGGCGGGGGGGGGGCCCAAAAGGCAGGCTGGGGCGGGGCTACATTAAAAGGGCGGGATCATCCTGGGTGCGAATGGAAAAGGGGAGAGGAGGGTAGAATTTTGGAGGGAGCTGGGAGGGGCGGGACTTTGGAGCTCTGGGTTAGGGTCTAAGAGTGGAGTTGTTGGAGTAGGAGGTGGGTTAGACACGTGGAGGAAATCTGGGGTGGCGTCGGGCCTGGGACTGAGGCCCCTTGAGGAGCTGGAGTTAGAAGATAAAAATAGGGCTTGAGGAGTATTGGTGACAGTGAGATCCTTGGCATTCCTTTGGTGGGAAGGAAGGGGAGGGAGGGGCCGCGGCCTTCAACCTGCAAGAGAAAACTCAGGAAAAGGGAAGGGTGAGCTGGGGGGATCCAGTGGGGAGGGATTGTGGAAGTCGGACGCACAGGTTGGCTCTGGGAACTGAAAGGCTGTCCTATATTGGACATGGGCCTTAGGGAGTGATTGATGTGTATGCTGTAGGGGTACCTGGAGGCTCCTGGGTCCTTTTTCTCTCAGCCTTGTGGCTAACTCCACATTTTATGCCTAGTCTGATTTATAAAGTACCACACCTCGTGGCATATGCTACATTTAAGCTTTCTATTCCAGAACTAAGGTTGTACTTTGCTCCAGATTGGGAGCTCAGGACGGGAGAAGGCAACTCTTCATATCCTCAGGCTGCATCACAGCAGGGAAAGAGTCAAGGCTTATTGTGTCTTCTTCAGCAAGTGGGCATTGTGCCTGTTTCAGCTGTGCCAGTCAGAGGGCATGGGGAGATACAAGCTGCTCCAAAAATAGTCCAGTGATCAAATCCAGCAGCCCCAAGGCTCCCACCTTGAGCTGCCCCTCAGCAGTCCCTGGATGCATAAAGAGCAGGCTGGGGGTGGCACGTGTGTCTCTTTAGTGCTGCCTGGTGTCACTGCTGCCTGTCACACAAAGCGTGGGCAGGCACTGGGCGAGATTTCTCTCTAATCTCCTGCACCTGGTAGTTGTTCTGACCCTCTTCTGAATCATCTCAGAATCTAGTCCTTTCTAAAAACCACCACTTTAAAGTGCTTAAACTGGTGTGTTAGCACATGCATGTAAAGATGTTGGAATTCTATCTGTGCATGGCTTCAAGCATGACATTTGAAGTATCCAATCACCTGTCATTATTTATATGTAGCAAAGGCATTTGGCAGAAGAGAACTGGGGGTAAGGTGTCTTTTTGAATTCTGTAGGTAGAGAAAGGATTCCATGTATAAGTGTAGGACCTGTATTTCTGACCCTTAATTTCTTTCTTTCTTTTTTTTTTTTTTTTTTGCTTTTTGGAGAGGGGAAGACAGGGCAGTTGGGGTTAAATGGCTTGCCCAAGGTCACTCTGCCAGTAAGTGTTAAGTGTCTGAGTCTGGATTTGAACTTAGGTCCTCCTGACTCCAAGTGCTCTATTCACTGCGCTGCCTAGCTGCCCCCCTTAATTTCTTTAGGCGTAAAATAAGGAGTTCCCCCCACCTCTCTGTGAGTGAATGAGTAAGAGGGAAAGGGATATTGGAAGTCGTAGGGGTCTCACAATAAGAGATTCCTTTCTTTTCACATACACTCACACACTGGTCCCCTCCCCCCCAATTGTTAATCAACAGGCATTTTTGAAGTGCTTACTTTGTGCCTGGCAATGTGCTGTGCCCTGGGGATGCAAAGAAAAAATAGACTGCTTTTGGGGATCTTAGATTTTAATGGAGGAACAATATAGATAAATATATGGAAGATATATACGTGCAAGGAGAGATGAAGTGGTAATCTTAAAGAGGAAGGTATCAACAGCTGGGGGGAACCAGGAAAGACCTCCTTCAAAAGGTTTGAGCTGAGTCTTGATGGAAGCCTGAGATTCTGAGATGCAGAAGTGAGAAAGGAGAGCATTCTACACCTGGGGTACAGCCAGTGCAGAGTCACAGAGATGGAGATGTAGCATGTGTCAGGAACAGCAAATAGGCCAGTGGCCTAGACCACAGAATCAGTGAAGAGGGTAATGTGTAAAAAGACTGAAAAGATGGAAGGGGGCAGAGAGTTTTAAATGCTTAAAGGGATTTTATATTTTATTCTAGAGGCAATAAGAAGTTGCTGAAATTTATTGAAAAGTGGGGTGATGTGGTCAGATTGTCACTTTAGGAAGATCATTCTGGCAGCTTTGTGGAAAATGGGTTAAACTAAGGGGAGACTTGAGGGAGAAAAACCATTTAGAGGGTTATTGCAATGATCAAGGCAAGAGTTTTTCAGGGCCTAAATTTTAGTAGTGGCTGTTTGAGTGGAGAATACATAACCAGTACATGTGGCAAGAGAAATCACAAAGATCTGGCAACTAACAGATTATTTGTAGAATATGAGGAATTGAGAATGATACCAACCTTGCGTATGTGGGTGACTGGTAGGGTGGTGGCTACCAAAGCAATAATAAGGAAGTTTGGAAGAGTGGTGGCTTTGGGAGCAACAACAATGAGTTCGGTTTGGAGGTACTGAGTTTGAGATTCCATGAAATGGGACTTCTGTTTTGAAACGTCCAGGGGCCAGTTGGTGATAAAGAACTGGAACTCAGGAGAGAGGGACTGGGACTGGATATGTAGATCTGAGAGTCATCTGCATAGAAATGATAATTGAGCCTCCATGGGAGTTGATGAGATCATCAAGTGAGAGATTATAGAGAAAAAGATAAAAGGGCCCAGGAGAGAACCCTGGGATACACAAAGTAGGTGGGTGTTATAATATGGATGAAAATATAGCTATGGGGAAGTGGTCACATAGCTAGGAAAGCCATATAAGAGTGTGTGAAGAAAACCCAGAGAGGGGACAGCATGTTAGAATAAAACATATACTGAGTTAGTAGTTGGGACTCTTTGGGGACAATGATTGATACAAGTTGGGGTACCTAATCCTGCTGCCAGAAGTCTGCCTGTCCCTTTCCTCGATATTAGGTAGCTCTTGGATTGCCTGTTAAAAGGCCTTGATAACCATTTAGCCAGGTGCTGGCAGCTACCCTGCTGGCACCAGAATAGCTGTCTAGGTGCCAGGCCACTGACAGGGAGGCAGAAATGCCTGCCCCCAACCAGGCAGGGGAGTAGAACTTGGTCTGCTTAGGAGTCTTGGCAAGGTTGGTCTTTCCTCTTCAGAGGTCATAGGGGAACAGTAAAGACTGCCTATGGCCCCTCCACAACCCAAAGACAAAGTAGTTGAAGTGAGAGCTACTCTGCTTGTTAGTATAATGTCACTCCTAGGTCCTCTCCCTTCAGAAGCCCTAGAGTTGCTACTCTAAAGCAAAGGAAGACACTAAGAATGGCTTTTCTTTGTGGCTAAGAAATGATAATTTTGCAAAGAATAGGTTCTAAGGATTCTTCAGTTTGAATGGTGCCTCCTTTAACCTTTTTCCTAATCCTAGTTCGTTTACACATGCCACCTCATACTCATGGCCCAGGGTTTGTCTTTCTTGTATTTCTCTTCAGGGCAGTGGTGGAGGCTGTGCATCGACTTGACCTCATCCTTTGCAACAAAACTGCTTACCAAGAAGTGTTCAAACCAGAGAACATTAGCTTAAGGAACAAGTAAGCTGGGGCAACCGCCAAATAACAGTTCCCAATTCTCCCTCCCCATTTGCCCTGTTCTTATCCTTAGTAAGCAATGTCAAATTCAGAAGTATCCTGATAGCCTAATAAGAAAGACTGCCCAATATCTTTAGTTTTTTTTTTTTCTGGTGGGAGGAAAGAGGAAATAGCTCTGAGTTACCTTTTTTGCTTCATCTTCAGTTTTCATATCCCATAGATTGGAGATAGGAACCGCATTTGAATCATGAGGAGGGATTGTCTGTATTTCACCCTGGAGGGAAGGAGAAAAAAAGAAAAATTAGAGGAAAAGAGAACAAGATGTTAGGAAGAAGATGTGTAGTTTATTGAAATTCTTACATGTCTTTTGGGACTTCTGTTTTTTTTTTTTTTTGGAATGGTGATACTCAGTATCATTTTAGATTTTGTCTCTTAAGTGAGAGCATAATTATCTGTGTAGTAGGTGTGTTATCAAATGTCTCCTTGTAGCCAGTTCCTCTCTTCAGATAACTTCAGAAAGTTTTCTTTCCCAACCTCTGCGCCCTCCTAGGCTTCGTGAACTCTGTGTCAAGCTTATGTTCCTTCATCCAGTGGATTATGGGAGGAAAGCAGAGGAGCTACTGTGGAGGAAGGTGTATTATGAGGTTATACAGCTTATCAAGACCAACAAAAAGGTAAGAGGAGAGGTAGAGCTGGGGGGAGGAAAGACAGTGAGGAGCAGCATCTAGGAAGAGGGAGAGCCAATTGAGGGCCAAAGAGGGTGGGATAGAGGAAATGGAAAAGAGTGTTGGGAAGAAGCTTATTGACATAGTTGGGGATCAAGAGGAAATAGTATCACTCTGGATTTGGAGAGTTAGGGGAGGAAGGTAACCAGTGCTAGAGAACAGAACTGAGATGGAGGGTAGGAAGATAGATGTTCTGGTTGTGGTGAGGGTAAACTTCATCCTGGGCTTTAAAACTGTAGGCATATCCCCCCTATCTAAGAGGCCAGGGTGGTGGGGGGCGGTGCCCTGAGCCCTTTGCTTAGCCGGCCCCTCCCCTTCCCTGATCCACCTGCCCCCCAGCACATCCACAGCCGGAGCACCTTGGAATGTGCCTACAGGACACACCTGGTTGCTGGTATTGGCTTCTACCAGCATCTCCTCCTCTACATCCAGTCCCACTACCAGCTTGAACTGCAATGCTGCATTGACTGGACTCATGTCACCGACCCTCTAATAGGTCAGTGAGTCTCAAGGACTTCTCTTTTAGTGGGAGGTGGAATGTGGGCAAGGAGAGCATGTTACACACCCTCTACAAGAATTGTATCAAAACTTGAGGATGCAGTTCTGCTGGTTTTTAAAAATGATAAGATTCTGAGGTATCAAAACAAAAACACAGTAATAGATATAAAAATCTTAAGGAATGGAAGGGACTCCCAATTAGTTTGGGATGGGTGGTGGCAACCTGACTTAGAAAAGGGGGGAAGAAAGGATGACATTGGGTAGCTCTGGGTTGAACAAAGTATATTAATCCTTTTTTTTTTGCCAGAGCCTTTTTTTTTTCCTTTTGGCTTTGGGAATTACCTTCCAGTGTTTCATTTAAGAAAACCTTTGGAAATTACTAATAGGCATTTTCCAAAGTACCACAAATCTCTACTCCACCAACAGGTATGTTGGCAACTATAATCCTCACCCCTTCCTAGGTTGGCTGTTTGCTCTCCAAAGAAGTAGGCTTTCTTTTCACTGCTCACTTCGCCTACTTTCCCTAGTAAGGTTCTTTGGAGCAGAAGACATTGAGAAGACTTATTGATAGCTTTTGCTTTTATATGATGTTCATTTCTGATTGTACACCTTCCTCTTTCCCATTCAGCAAATCTTCTATAAACAAAGATTTTTTTTATAAAGGTAGTTCTCCAACTTAATCTTCAAAAAATTAATTTCCTGATATTGATTGGTCCAGCTCAATTACCTTGTATTAAAATTTTTCCCCCGTCCTCTTTCTCTAGCCTCCCAGTGTAAGATATCTGGCTCCCTAAAACAGGAAGGAGAGTGAACAAGGCAAGGGAGTTGGAGGGGCGAAAGGATTACTTCTTCCCAAAATTCAGTAGTTCTTTGAATTGAGCATCAAGGCAACTCAAGATAAAAGGGAAGGATTTGAGAACTCCTATAACTCAAGGCATAGTTGTTGATTATGCTGCCATCATCTCGTGGTCACTGGGATCTGTCAGTGGTCTCCTCCCTGACCACACATTCATCAGTTATCCATTAGCCAAGATCATTTTCCTCTAATATGAGATACTTGTTTTGTCTGGCTCCAGAACTGACAGTGGTTATATTTGTGCCTTGCCTCCAATATCAAGTCCTTAGTTCAGATTCCTAGGCTTTCTTCCATTAGGGTTCTCTCTCTCTCTCTTATTCTTAGGTCCTCTCTTCCTCCCACTTTTCAAATAAATGTTAACTCGTTTTTAGAATTTCTGGTTCAGCTAGGTAAACCTGCTCCCCATTTCTCCCTTCCCACTTCTAAAGCTTCACATAGGTTGGTCCTTGCCCACATCTTCTTGCTCTATCCATCCCAACCATATTTCAACCTTCTCTTCCAAGAAACTTCCTCAGAATGCCTAGTTCATTCTAGTCTCTTAATACTAATGTCCAAAGCACTGCCAGGATTTTCTATACTTGTCCTTTCCTATGTCCTCTTCCTACCCATTAGCTAGGACAGTTCCCAAAGACAAGTAGTGCCTCCCTCTACTAGATCTTTTCCTCCTACCCCTATTTTTTCCCCCCACTCCCCAGTGCCTAGGAAAGGACTCTTACTTACAGGGCATGGTAAAGATATGAGTTGATGTCAGAGAATAGATTCAAAGGCTTTTCTCTCTCAGGTTGTAAGAAGCCAGTATCTGCCTCAGGGAAAGAGATGGACTGGGCTCAGATGGCTTGCCACCGATGTCTGGTGTATCTGGGAGATTTGTGTAAGAATCTGCATCTTTTTTTTTTCCTTATGTCTTTCTTTTTTCGATACAGGGAGCAGTCAGACCCTGGGTTAAGAGCTAAGCTGCTTAAGTTTTTGCCTCTGCCTGGTGTATCATGTGATCTAGGAGTTTAACCTCTCATTCTGCTTCTCTCTGTGTCCTAACTCCATTTTCCCACTACCTTTCAATAATACAGAGAAGGTCAGTGAATGATGAGGAAGAAAAGAAAGTAGATTCGAACTCTCAGGATGTTAGAGTTTTTCCATGGTAGGTTAGAGAAAGTTTAATTTTATATCTATCGCTTTACCACTGATGTTTCTTGTCCCTGTAAGTTATTGTGTGGGAAGAAGGTACTCACTGTCTTCCTTCATGGAACCTCAGAGATAACTAGCTCTGTATTAGAGAAGAAATGGCACATTTCAGTAAGTTACCTCGCTCTAGGTCTAGAGTGTCCACTTGCCTGTCTACTCTCTCCAGGCCAGACAGTAATTTATCAGGTAGCCAAGACAATTATCTACTTTATGGATTATCTGCTACAAATGTGTAATCCTTCCCCACCCAAGTGTTGTGTATGCTTAGGGAACATAAACTATGTAATATGAGCCTAAGCAAAGCATATTTGGGAAGATTAAATGTATTGCTTTTTCTCTCCCATCCTCCTCTCTGCCCTCCTTACTCCCAGCCATATGATATATTCCAAAACCAAATAGATATTTTGGGGATTATCCATTGACCTAGATTATCCTTGCAACATTTCTCACCACCTCCCACTCCCAAATTGGTATAAATAATTAGGTCTTGGTCTCTCTCTTCCCCTCCCTCCCCACTTCTCTCTCTCTCTCAAATACACACACACACTCACTCATTTTTGGATATCCTGTCAATGGTGGGGGAGGGTAATGAGCAACTTATCAATAGTAACAATGTATTGGGACTGTTCCAGGGACCTAAAGCATTGCCTGCTTTTCAGCTCAAGTTTCTTTATCTCTTGCTGCACCTCCCCTAAACGGGTTCTGAGATGAGGGCAAGTTTCCTTTGAAAGTGAGAAGCCAATGCTAACTTTCAACTGTTTCACCATTTTCCCCTTAGCCCGATATCAGAATGAATTAGCTGGTGTGGACACAGAGCAACTGGCTGAGAGATTCTATTACCAAGCCTTGTCAGTGGCCCCTCAGATAGGTAAGTGTCATCCCATTAGTTCTCCTGATCCAGCATCATCATTCTTGTAAGAAAATTCCTAACCACTTTGCAAATTGAGCTCCATAGAGGAAGAGGTTGAAAATAGATTGGGAAACTGTTCAAACTTTCTTTCACCTCTTCTTACCCTTGATATCTATAATGTTATAACTTCAAATTCTATTGATGAAGTTTTCCTCTTGATATTTTTACTCTGTCCTTCTTGAGTTTCCCTCACTCTTTCCCCTCCTTACGTTAAAGGGAATTCAAGAGAGCAGTAGGAAGAGCCAGGACATCCATGATTGTAACTCTTTGAAGGAAGATTTTCTAGAAAAAGAGATATACTTGGCTTGTTGCCATTGAATGAGAAGAGACAAAAAAAAACTCTGCTAATGGAAGGGATGGACATTAACAGGAAAGGTGGCCCAGACAAGAAAAAGTAGACTGGGATGTTGAAAGAGATATAGGACATGGTCTTGTGGAGCTGTACCTCCCCTGGAGGAAAAAGGCCTGCTTATTCTTGGTGTAACAGGGAAGAATAGGAAGCAGAACCGAATGCTTTAGAGCACTTTAGTGTAGAAAATGAGGGACTCAACTTCCCCAGGGGTGTCACCAAGAGCAGGGGAATTTAAGTTGGACAGGAATGAAAGGAGAGATAAGAGATTTCCACTTAGCATTTGATTGTCTTTCTCCCACCTCATCATGTGTTCTCAGTAGTTGCTTAGGGATCTCACGTTTCTAGGACAAGATGTTCTGGCTTTATCCTGTCTGATTTCTTCCTTACCAGGTATGCCCTTCAATCAGCTGGGTACCCTGGCAGGCAGCAAGTATTACAATGTAGAAGCCATGTACTGCTACCTAAGGTGGTGAGTAACCTTCTCCTGCGGGTGTGTCTGTGTGTGTACAGAATTAGTTTCTTGCTATATCAAGTTCATAGGATTAAATTCTTTTTCTTACATTGCCATATGGCAATACGTGATCTATACCTAAATGGAGTTTCTACCTTCTGGAAGCTTGCTTTCTAATTTCTAAGATTCATGAGCAGACCCATATGATGAACAGAGGCAAATAAAAATGACAGCATTAAATCAAGATATTAAAAAAAATATTTAACTATTGTGCTTAAGTAACATATAGGTTCAAAGCTAATGTGTTTTAGGAATGGGAATAAGTAAATTCATAGATGGAGGACAATAGCTTTGGTCTTACCATTTTCAAACAGGGGAGGTAAGACATCTGCTCTTGTCAGATTCATCTAGAAAGATATTTTTAAGGAGGTAGATTTTTTGACTTGGCATTTTCTTTTTCCTAATGGCACTTGTCTCCAGATCTAGAGTTGGCTGGACATGGAAGGTCAGGATGAGTGCAATTTGTAATCCTTCTCTCATGATATAGTATCTTTTCCCAAAATCTTAAACAAGTGTCTTTTACTTCGTTTGCTCCCCTGACTCGGTCAAGTTATAGCTACAATGCCTTTCTGCCTCTCCCTCAGCATCCAGTCAGAAGTGTCCTTTGAGGGGGCTTATGGGAACCTCAAGCGGCTGTATGACAAGGCAGCCAAAATGTACCACCAGCTGAAGAAATGTGAGACACGAAAACTGTCTCCCAGCAAGAAGCGGTGAGCCAAGTGAAGGAGGGATTCTGTAGAGCTGAAACTATAGACACCACTCCAGAGCCCTCGGCAACAGTTATTTGTTCTTTCTCAATTCAGGTGTAAGGACATCAAGAGGCTGCTGGTGAGCTTTATGTATCTGCAGAGTCTTCTGCAGCCCAAGAGCAGGTATGTGCAAGAGTCTGTAAGCTCTGAATTTGGGCAAGAAGCTGTATTTCCCTTTCTTAATGCAGGGGGGCACCCCAACTGAGGAGAGCTGGAAGGGATGAGAGATGCTCTTGCCAAATTCTACCTCAGTGTAGGAAATCCCCTTCCCCAAGCCAGAAAAGTGAGGGGGTTTTCTTTCACTTTAAGATCCTTTAGTCATAGGTAGGAAGTTCTTTCTTGATGTCTAACTTTCATTCTTAGGGGGAGCACAGTAGAGTCTGTTCCCTTCTTACTTAGATAAATTACTCTCTGGAAAGTAGTCCCCCATCCACTTACATGTGAATGGAGACATGAGATATGGCCCTGTCTCACACAGTCCTTTAGAGCATAGAGTGCCATTACCTCTCAGCCTTCTTTTTGGATCCTATTCACAAAGCTCTTTTCCCTCTTTCTTTGTCACCGTTGACCTTTTTCACCTCTGTTTTCCCTGGCATCTATCTAGCACCCTGGACTCAGAGCTGACATCACTCTGCCAGTCAGTCCTGGAGGACTTCAACCTTTGTCTCTTCTATCTGCCCTCTTCACCCAACCTCACTCTGGCTAGTGAGGATGAGGAGGAGTATGAGAATGGCTATTCTTTTCTCCCTGACCTTCTCATCTTCCGTATGGTCATCATTTGCCTCATGAGTGTTCACAGCTTGAAGAGAGCAGGTAACTATCTTATCAGACTTTCTTAAGCCTCTAGTTGGATTCCAGGCTCCATAGAAGCCCTCTTCACAGCTTGTCCTCACCTAGGTACATAGCCAGTAAGTCCCATGCTTGCAATCCTTCTGCAGCCCCCTTCTACTACAGTCCTCTACTGAGCTTTGTAATGGAAGCTAAAGGAGGAGGGAAAAAAATCTTGCTCTCAGATAGATTCCAATTAGTTGAGAGGAGACGACAATATGCCCTCAGAACCAGGAATAAGGCTTAGATTCCAGCCAGTTAGAATTCTCTCCATCCCCCCTGAGGGAATGGGGTATAATCAGACTAAGAAATCTTTCTTATAATCTAGGGCAGGGTTTGGGAAATGAGACGGGATTGGATAGAGTGAAAAGCTGAAGGGACCTTGGTTGCTAGAAATAACCTGTGTCGAGGCTTAGAGCAGGAGAGTATTTCAGTGGCCACAGAAAGTTAATAGAGGCTATATGTGGAACAAAAAGTATAACGTTGTTTTGAGGTCACAGGGTGGAGGGGACCTCAGCTTACAGAGTAGGTAAAATGGAGTAGGAACTTGGGAGGGCTGCATGAGACTTTCTTTTAGCTGCTACATGTATGGGAATAGGAAAGCTAAGATCCTTGTCTCCCAAAGGGTACTCTTAGATTACAACCCTTAAAGCCCTTCCCTCTTTCTAATTTTAGGATCAAAGCAGTACAGTGCTGCCATTGCCTTCACCCTGGCCTTCTTCTCCCATCTTATCAATCACGTCAATATCCGGCTACAGGCAGAGCTAGAAGAAGGAGAAAATCCTGTGCCAGCATTCCAGAGTGATGGGACAGGTGTGAGAATAGTGAAGGGGACGGAGGAAAGTCATCAGAGGAGGGGACATTATGTAAAGGGGCAGGGGGAGAAGATACAGATAGATAGAGATATCTATCTATATCTATACATAGAATTCAAATATGGATTGGATTATATGGCCTCCCATCCCTTCTAACTGAGATTCTCTCATTCTCTGAGTAGTCAGGGATGGGGAACTGAGGAAAAGGTGCTGTTGGATGGAGGGAGAAGACCCTAAGCTTTATCTTGTTACTGAGCTCTCTTCAGTCTTTCAGTCATATCACTTCTTCACGCAGATGAGCCTGAACCCAAAGAACCGCTGGAGAAGGAGGTGGAGCCAGAGCCAGAGCCTCCTCCCCCAGCACCAAGAGTGGGTGAGGCCAAGAAGAGTCGTAAGTTCTCCCGCCTGTCTTGCCTTCGTCGGAGACGCCACCACCCACCCAAGGCTGGTGATGACAGTGACCTAAGTGAAGGCTTTGACTCAGATTCAAGCCATGACTCAGCCCGGGCCAGTGAAGGTTCAGACAGTGCCTCAGATAAGAGTGATGAGGGTGGGGGTACAGCTTTTGATGCGGAGACAGACTCAGAGATGAACAGCCAGGAGTCACGCTCAGACCTAGAGGACATGGAAGATGAGGAGGGAACACGGCCTATGGCCCCAGACCCCCCTCAGTCCAGGCCAGAAGCTTCTGACCCCTCCAATGGCCCATTGGGTCCTAATGAGGCCAGTATTGCCAGTAACCTGCAAGCCATGTCCACTCAGATGTTCCAAACCAAACGCTGCTTCCGATTAGCCCCCACCTTCAGTAACATCCTTCTACAGCCTTCTAATGAAACTCGGACTACTGCTGGTAATAGGGCCTGCATCAATGGGGACCTGGAAAAACCTGAACCAGGTATTTTAAAACTCTTGGGATTATCCAGCCCTGGTTCCTATGTCTGTATCAAATGGGACTTATTTAAGTGGGAGGTTCTGTCTTCTTCTGGGAGGTTGCCCCAGCCTTTAATGTTCCCCACTCTATCTTTCAGGAAGTCCTTATTGCAATTTGAATTCTTTTTCTCCTGTAGTAACAGCCTGTTCACTCAGAGATCTGAAATACTAGGCTTCCTTGATCTTTACTTCTCTTTAGTTTTATATGCTCAACTCCCAGCTCCCAAACACTTTCTTCCTCTTGCTCTTCCATCACTCCTGCCCCTAACCTTAGGGTTCTCTATGTTGCATGTGGCAGGTATGGGGCCAGAGAAACTGACACATAGTGGGACACTTGAAACTTATTTGAATGTCAGTGTCGTTGAAGGAGAGCTGGGTCCTGTCTGCCTTTTCTTCTAACTCAGAGATTATAGGATCATAGATTTAGAGCTGGGAAGAATTATAAGGTCCTCTGGTCTAACCCCATCATTTTGTTGATGAGGAAACTGAGGCTAAGTGACTTTAACCAAGGTCACAGGCAGGAAATGGTAAGACAAAGGTTCAAACCCAGGTCATCTGACTCCAGATGCAGAGGTTTTTCCACCTCATGTAATGCCTTAAATAGCCATAGCCAGCCAGGCACATTAGCCTGAACCTAAAAGAAATGAGATGGCAGGCTTAAGATACCAGACATCAAGTCTTTCATCTTGGCTCTTTGTCCCTTCTCCTCCACCCTAGCATCTGATGATGGTTCTGAGTCAGAAGAGAGTGTGTCCAGTGGACACTCCTGTCACAATGAGAGGAGCATCCAGGAGAAGCTTCGAATCTTGATGGCAGAAGGACTTCTTCCTGCTGTGAAAGTCTTCTTGGATTGGCTTAGGACCAACACCGACCTCATCATCATGTGTGCACAGGTCTGCCTCACTTCTCCTTCACCCCCTTCCCCCAAAAAAAGAAATCACCTGCCTGTTAGCTCCACAGCTTCTGCTGGGGGGTAGTACTTGGGGACTTTCCTTTGATGTGTCTACAAATGAATTGAGTAATGATCTGTGATAGAAAGTCCTGAGAGGTTGTCTCATATATGCTCCTGTTTCCTTACTTTATTTCTGTCATCATAGGAGTTTAAAAAAGATCCTTAAAGAAGACATTTCCACAACTTTGTTCAAAGATCAGCTTCTAGTCCTACCCACCTGATCTGTCAGGTAGATAGCATCTTCTTTTGTAGGTCCAAGTCTTTCCATGTTTTTCTAAAATCGACCAATTAATTATTTCTCATAGCACAGTAGCATTCCTTCACAGCCATGTACTACAACTTGCTTAGCCATTCCCCAGTTGAAGGGCATCTATCATTTTAGCCAATGTAGTAGGTGTAAGATGATACCTCAGAGTCGTTTTAATTTGCATTTCCCTAACTGATAATGATTTAGAACATTTTTTCATATGACTATATGTAATTTAGATTTCTTCATTGAAAACCTGCCTGTCATTCTTTGATTACCTTAATTTCCTGGGGAAATTCTGAAATAGATTATTCAAGAGATGGTTAGTGAACATCTAGAAAAGGAAGCAGTGATTCCAAGGAGTATATATGACTTCATCAAGAACAAGTTATGCTTAACTAACCTAACTTTCTTTTTTGACTGGATTACTAAATTAGTGTGTCAGAGGCATTTGACAAAATATTACGTAGTCTTGGGGGAAAGGTGTGGTCTGGTTAGAGAGACTTGAAACCTTTTGAATGGCTGTATTCAAAGAGTAGACATTTATGGTTTGCCAGAAAAGGTCTCCAGTAGAATGCCCTAGAAATCTGTCTTTGACTTGGTACTGTTTCTTGTTTTTGTCAATAACTTGGATAAAGGTATAGATGGCATGCTTACAAGATTTGCAAATTACACAAAGTTGAGAGAAGAGCTAACACAGTAGGTAAGAGATGGTCCAAAATTATCTTGCTAGGCTAGAGTAGAATACTAAATCCTGTTAGATTATATTCAGTAGGCATAACTGCAAAATCTTATGCTTAGGTTCAGATCAAATCACCCTCTTAAGTAAGGAGTAAAGAGGTATGATTAGTCAGCATTTTGTCTGAGGGTTTTCATGTATGCCAGCTCAGTGTGAGTCAGCATTGTGATGTGTTAGCTATTTGCTAATTTGATCTTGGACTGCATTGAGAGGAGTAACTTCAAGGAATAAGATGATAGTCCTGCTTACTCTGTACATGTCAGAACATATCTGCATTTTTATTCAGTTCTACATACCACAGTTTAAAAAGGGCATTAATTGCCCTGTGCCTCAGTTTCCTCATCAGTAAAATGGGGGTGATAATAATAGCACCTTCCTCCCACAGTAGTTGTGAGGCACAAATGAGATAACACATGTAAAGTACTTTGTAAACTTTTAAGTGATATGTGCTAGCTATGATTATTTTTACAAGCTTGAGCATATCTAGGAAGATAAAAAGTCTTGAGTCATACCATATGAGGATCGATTGAAGGAGCTGGACACACACAGCCTGGAGAAGAGATGAATCAGGACACATAGCTATTTTCAAGTATTTGAAGGCCTATCATATGTAAGAGGAACTAGATTTGTTTTTTGGTCCCAGAAAGCAGAACCAAAAGCAGTGGATAGAGGCTATAAAGAAGGAAATTAGGCTTCGTGTCAACTATCCAAAAGTAGAAGGCTTCTCCTTCACTTAAGGGCCTCAGGTGGAGGCAGAAAGATTGCTTATCCAGTGGAGATACCTTTCAGGTATAGGTTGAACTAGACAGCCACTGAGATTCCTTCTAACTCTAGAATTCTGTGATTATATGATAATTACCAGGATTGTTCTATAATTTTGTACCTCTTACCACTCCCTTGTATACCCTCCTTCATAGTAGAATACCTCTTTGCCAATGTAAGAGATTCTTCCCCTATTTTCTGATGTGTCATCTTGTCTAATAACCTTGTCACTGACATTTCTGAAGTTCGAATCACTTGAGATTATTGGGAAAATAGGAAAGAATGGAGAAACATTTCTAAGCAATCTGCTGTTTTCCTTAGACCAGGTCTGGAGTAGTCAGGGTACAAGCATTTATTAAATGCCTACTATGGACCAGACATAGCACTAAATGCTTTCCAAATGCCTCATTTGAAACTCAACTCCAGAAGGTAGTTGCTATTATTATCCCCATTTTATGGTTGAGGAAACTAAATCAGGCAGATGTTAAGTGACAGAATCACACAGCTAGTAAATGTCTGAGGCTGGATTTGAACTCAGCTTTTATGACCCCAATTCTAGATCCACTATACCACTTAGCTATTTCCAGGACAGTTGAGGTCTGGTTTTTTGTTTTTCGGTTGTTCTTCAGTCATGTTCAATTCTTTGTGACTCCATTTGGGGTTTTCTTGGCAAAGATACTGGAGAGGTTTGCCATTTCTTCCCCAACTCATGTTTTACAAATGAGAAAACTGAGGCAAGTAGGGTTGAGTGACTTGAGCAGAGTCACACAGCTAGTATCTGAGACCAGACTTGAACTCAGGAAAAGGAGTCTTACTTCTTGACTCCAGGCTCTCTTATCTACTGCTCCACAAAGCTGCCCCTGGGGATCAAAATTATTTTTTTGGAGTGGAAAGACCACCGTTTTTTTCCTTTTTTTTTTTTTTTTTTTGCTCCTTCAACGTGGATCATCCCACATATGGAAATAAGTTTTTCCTTTGGCCTGATCTCCATCTCTTTTGTGGATGCATTCTACCTTCTGTGGTGATAGAAATCTCCCCAACATTAGGTTTTTTTCCCTCAGTCCCACTAAGCTTCTATCCTTGTTTCTGTCCCTACAGAGCTCCCAAAGCCTATGGAATCGCCTCTCTGTGTTACTGAATCTTCTGCCAGCTGCTGGAGAACTCCAGGAGCCCAGTAAGTCACCCCCTTTTACCTCCATACCCTATCTTCGCCCATTTGTTCTCCCTCCTTTTCCCTGATCACTCTTCATCTACACTTTAGCCTAATCCCAAAGGTAAGGAGGTTAATGAGATTCATCCCTGCACCCTTTATGGTATACAACAGAAGATTGTGGTCCCAGCCTCTCTGGTTTCCTGTCCCTAAACACTACCTCCAGTGTGGGACAGGATAGCTAACCTGATCCAGTTTGGAGCTCCCAAGGGAGAAGAGAAGAGACAACCAGAGAGCAGCTGACTGGAGAGAGTGGTGACTAGTGTCACCCTGATGCCTGTGGTGATTGGGGGGCAGTGTCACTGCCACCTGGAAAGGAGCAATCTAGGTTGACCCCCAGTTCCGAGAAAACTTGTCTCTTTTCAGTGCACCTGTCTTACTCCCTTTTCTCTTCCCATCTCTGCTTCATGCTCCCCTCTTCCAAGGAACCTCTTCACATGATTTTTTTCACCCATACCTCACATACTTTGTTTCTGCATTTCCTTCACATCAGTGCTTGGGTTGGAAGAGTAGGAGTGATAGTAACATAAGGATTCACCCTCTAGATCTTTCCCTGCCTTCCAAGGGTGGGTGCACTAATGTGTTTCTCTTTCCCCAGGCCTGGTCTTGTGTCCTGAGGTACAGGATCTCCTGCTGGGCTGTGAACGACCTGACCTTCCCACTTCTCTACTGCTTCCAGAAGACACAGCTCTCCGAAATCTACCCCCACTCCGAGCTGCCCATAAACGCTTCAATTTTGAACTGGATCGACCATTGCTCAGTCCCATGGAGGAGGTGAGGGTATCCCTGGTTCCCCATTTGTTTGTCATATACACCTCAAATCACAGGACCATGAAGGTTTGGGAACTTCTTTTACCTTTCCCTTTGCTTCTGGATAGAACCACCCCATCCTAGGCAGAGCAGGCTCTCCTGTTTTATGTTTTCATTCTGGGTCTTCCACCCCCAAATAGGTCAGCATGTTATAGTGAAAATAAAAAGTATGGAGCCTTGGGTTCAACATTGGAGCCTCTCTCCTCTGCTCTGCTTTCAGTAAACCCTCTCTTGGGCTACTTTTTTTATCCTCTTGTTGAAAAAATATTGCTTCTTATACTCTGCATTTTAGGTACAAATCTGCCAGAAATAATTTGTAGTAATTTAGCATTTTAAATTCAAGCATGAACTTGAGCTGTGCTGACAGTCTCCTATCCAGTGATAGTTTTCCAACACTAGATATTTTGAAAGTTCCATAGGAATCTTTTTATTAACATTCCATTTTTTTTTTTAATTTTGAGTTCCAGATTATCCCCCTCCCTTCTGTGGGAATCTTAATAATTATGTGGGAAAATGTAAATGATAAAATGTTAACATTCTGTTCTAGCTATAAGACTGCACTAGCAGTCTTAGAGAAAAGCTACTCATCTCTCATTGACCCTTCCCTTAAGGGATCTTCCCTTAGCTAATCTCTAGTGAAGTAATCCAGGGGCCTTCCTCCCTCGGATCAATAGTAATCAAGAGATTAGTATCTCTAGAAATGAGGGTGGGGACTGTCATTAAGTAGGATATAACTAATCCCTTTGGGGAATGGGGAAGGCAATGATTTTAACTAAACCCAAGATATTTCTTCTTCTAAATTTGGTTACCACCTTTAATCCATTTTCTTGGGCTTTAGCTTTCATTCTTTAATTTTTAAACATTTGCCTAAAAGAAGTTAGGCCTGAGAGAAAATTTTAGTGGAACACATTGTTTCTTGAGAAGTTTAAGAAAGTTTCTTTCCTTCAGGTAGGTTTTAGGAAAGAACTTTAGACTAGAGAAATATTTATTTCTTAATATTTTCATTGCAACTATAAAGAAGGTTTTTAATATTCTTCCACACTGGTCTTTCCTCAGAATCTTTGGGGTTCTCACTTGTACCCACCTGGAAACAAAAAGAGAGAATTCTCTGAAAGAGATGAAAGTGAGCAGAGTTTGGATGAGAGATGGAGAGAGATGGAGAGGGGATATTTGACTGAGTCTGCTTCTCTCCCCTCCCCCCCATTATCCTTACTGTAATACCTCTCTGTCTCTCCTCTTCCTAATATCCATCCAGTCTGTCGTGCGAATCTGTTGCATCCGTAGCTTTGGCCACTTCATTACCCATCTGCAAGGCAGCATCCTGCAGTTTAACTCTGAGGTTGGCATCTTTATCAGCATTGCTCAGGCTGAGCAAGAGAATCTGTTGCAGCAGGCCCAGGCCCAGTTCAGAATGGTAAGTATTGATCCTTCTCCCTAACCCCCACCCTTAAGGATCTTGAGGTCCTTCTTAGCATTTCTACTTAAGGCTTATATACAAGGGAGCACTGTCTAGCTGGCAAAGGTATAGCTATCAGAATAGGGGGAGAGATAGGAAGTTATCAGAGCAAGGTCAGAAAGGTACATGGCATGGTCATTTGGGGGCAGTGGATATGGGGAACAATTTTTGGAAGGCTTCTTAGAAAAGGAATTCTGGGCATGGTCTGGCAGGGAGAAGAGGAGGGAGAACTCCTTTAGAGGAGGCATTGGAGGGCCAAGATAAGCAGGCATTGAAGAAAACCCATGTACCTGTCATCCCATCCACAGCAGCTCTTCACCTTTGCCTGCCTTTCTTCCTCTAAGGGTACCAGGGAAGTAAGAAATCAGCTTCTGTCGACACTTTCCAACACTCTCTTCATACACAGTTCTTTCCCATGGTCCCCAAATCAGTTACTTAAGCAAAAATTCTATGTTCCTTTGAATGTTTCTCAAGTGGCCTGGCACCTTCTTTCTTTCCTCACCCTAACAGGAAGAAGGAGATCCTTGACTTCAGAGGAGGGCATTTGTGCATATGTTGATAGGATGTCATACAATCTTATTTGTTTTTCCTGTGCCTGTTTCTTGCATACAGCATTTTTCCTCCCATTCCCACTACAGCCATCCTAGTTTTGGCCCTTATCACATTTTTTATAAGAATATTTTTAATTGTTTATAATTAACTTAATCATCAAAACAAAAAAGTTTAAGTAATTTTTCTGAAAGGCAAACTTTTGTCTATATAATATAGATAGATAATATCTTCCAGACTATTAAAGTTATTTCCTCTCCCACCCCCAACTTTCTTCTTGCAGTCTGCCCTGATCAAACGTTGCTAGATTACTCTTTAAACATTGCTTTAATCATGTCATTCTCCTATTCAAAAACTTCCTCACAGGATCCATTCTACTCTTGCCTGATATTCAGGGCCACTCTTTGGCCGTTAGTTGCTTTGCCAGGTCCCATTGTGCTCTTCCTGAGACCAGCCAGAATAGGCCACTAAATTTCATTTAATACACTTTATGTATTCCTGCCCTCTAGTCTTTTGCCCTCTTCAGCTAAGTTGATAAAATTTTCCATGTTTCATTTTCTGAAGCCTTCTCTCAACATTTCAATCTATCATAATACCTTCCTTCTTTATCTTAATGTCTATGCTTCCCTTATAATCCTTACCAAATGCTGCCTTGTTTAATTTTTATTAAATTATAGTTAATTAAATTATTAGTTAAACTTTTATATTTATACTTTCTCTTCCTAACTAGATTGTAAGTTTTTTGAGGGCAGAGACCAAGTTTTTGTATCCTATATAGTAGTTGATCAGTAATTGTTGACTGATATAGTGGTTTAGATTCCAGGAATGGACTTTCTTGTACTTGCCTTTTCCCAGCAGGGAAAGTTAAAAGGTATTTGATTACAAGGCTGATGCTTATCTTAGATCCCAGGGATTTCTTCTGATTTTGTTCCTAAGGAAGGAGATTTGCCAAATCTAATCCTTACTCTTCTCTAGCTAGTCTCTCCTTTTCTTTCATAAACAGGCCCAGGAAGAGGCTCGTCGGAATCGACTGATGAGAGACATGGCTCAACTTCGGCTGCAGGTGGGAAAATAGGAATCTTATCCTTCTCATTTCTCCCATTAGAGTAGTTCTCATACAAAAGTCCCATATGCCATCTTAACTTCCATTCCTTTATTTGCCATCCCTTCATATGTTTCACTGGGTTTCTCTACTTTGTCCTCACCTTCCTACTTCTTGTTCAGCCTTTTCTTTTTTCTTCTCTCCATCCTCTTCCTGAAAACCATGGCAACCTTAAACAGCCTGGGGAATGTTCTAATAGTTGACTTCTACCTTTCCTACTTAAATGTTTGCTCCTTACAGAGAGGTAGGAGGGCACCCAACTCACTGCCTTTTGCCCTTCTCCCACCAGCTCGAGGTGTCCCAGCTGGAGGGCAGTTTGCAGCAGCCCAAGGCTCAGTCATCGATGTCCCCATACCTCGTCCCTGACACTCAGGCTCTCTGCCAGCACCTCCCCATCATCCGCCAGCTGGCCAGCAGTGGCAGGTTCATTGTCATCATCCCTAGGACAGGTAAGGATTTGGGAGTTGGAAGGCCAGGACTATGTCATCATAATATCAGCAGTGCCATCCTGAATCAACTCTGTTGTCCAGTCATCCTAGAATTCTATCTCTTAACAGGGGCTCAAAGGGATGTGTTGTGGGACTTCATACATATCAGCTCACTAGGCCTCCTAACCTTTCTTTGTCTCTGTCTTTCCTATCCATCCTCCAACAGCTACCAAATTAACATTCTTAAAATGCAAATCTGATCGTTCCCCTACTTTTAGGGTAAAAAAAATTTTTCAGTTGGGTATAAAAGCCCACTTTCTTTCCATAATTACTTCATGTTACTTGCTTCTCTGTTCTCCACAAATGACATTACATCTCCAGCTGATGTAACTGCACAAATGGTCTTCTATCTCTGGAGTCATTCAGTCCTTCCAATAAACATATATTAGGTGACTACTGTGTGCCGTTCTCTGCTAATTTCTGGGAATACAAAGAATGGCAAAGGCAGTCCCTGCTCTCCAGGTGCTTACACTCCAATAGAAGACGCAGCATGTAATCAGCTACGTACAAACAAGCTATATACAGGATAAATTGGACTAAAGAGTTTAGGAAAGGCTGCATATAGAGGGTGGCATTTTAGCTAGAGCTTGAAGAAGGAGGCCAGAGAAGCCAGGAGACAGATATGAGGAAGATCCGTTCCATGTATGCAGTGAGGGCGGTGAAAATGCCCCAACTGGGATAAGGGAGTGTTTTGTCAAGGAACAGCAAGAAGTCCAGTGTCGCTGGATCAAAGAATTCTTGGGGAGAGTGGTAAAGGAGGCTAGAAAGGTTGGAAGATTGGTCACCAAGAGCTCTGAATGCCAAACAGAATTTTGTATTTGATCCTGGGGTTGATAAGGAACTACAGTTGGAATAGGAGGAAGACATGGCCATAGCTGTGCTGTAGGAAGATCTCTTTGACAGCTGAGTGGAGGAGGATGGGTTGGAGTGGGGAGAGACTTGAGGCAGGTAGACCCACCAGCAGGTGATTGTGATGGTCCAGGTGTGAGGTGATGAGGGCCTGCACTAGAGGGGTGGCAGTGTCAGAGGAGAGAATGGGGTGTATCAGAGAGATAAGAATCAATAGGCTTTGGTAGCAGTTTAGCTATGGGAAGAAATGACAGTGAGGAGTCAAGAATTACAACTAGTTTTTGAACTTGGGAGACTGGCAGGCAGGTGGTATCCTCACTAGTAATAGGGAATTTTGAAAGATGGGAGTGGGGGGCGGCTAGATGGCACAGTGAGTAAAGCGCTGGCCCAGAAGTCAGGAGGACCCGAGTTTGGTTCCAACCCCAGACACTTAACACCCACACAAAAAAAACTAGCTGTGTAACCTTGGGCAAGTTATTTAACCCCAATTGCCCTCCAAAAAGCAAAAAAAAAAGAAAGATGGGAGTGAGTATAATGAGTTCAGTTTTGGACATGTTGAGTTTAGGTTGTCCACATAACATCCAGGTTGGGATGTCTAATAGGAAATTAGAGATGCAAGACTAGAGTTCAGCAGAGAGGCTAGGTCTGGATAAATAGATTTGAGAATCATTAGTATAGAGAAGATCATTGAATCTATGGAAATTACTGAGATCACCAAGTGAAATAGTATAGAGGGAGAAGAGGGCCCAGGACAGAATCCTGAAAGACATCTACTCTTAGAGGCTGATTTTTCAATTCAGTAAACATTTATTAAATGCCTGCTGTGTGCTAGACACTGTACTAAGCATTGGGGATACAAAAAGGCAAAAGATAGACCCTGCCCTCAAGGGAGGAAGAGGCTAGGTTATGAAGGGCCAAACAACATTTTGTGTTTATTCCTGGAGGCAGTGGAAAGTTGCTTTGAGTAGGACCTGACCTGTATTTTAGGAAAATCACTTTAGTGACTGGAGAACGAATTACAATATGAAGTGATACAAGCCTCCAATTTGGTAGTGGCAGTGTCAGAGAAGAGAGGGGGTATAAATGAGATGTTGCAGAGGTGAAATTGACAGCCTTGGCAATAGCTTGGATATTGGGGGAAGGAGGGGCGGTGAGAGATAGCAATCCAGGGTAGTCGAGAGCCTGGGGGACTGGGAGGATGGTATTGCTGTCAACAGCATTTGAGAAGGTAGGAAAGGGGAAAGGTTTGGGGGGAAAAGATGATGAGTTCTATTTTGGATATAGTGAGCTTAAGTTATCTGCTGGACATCAAGCTCTCTGAAGGACAGTTGAAGATATGAGATTGAGGGGCAGGATAGGTAGATTTGAGAATCATCAACAGAGATGATAGTTAAATTCCCGGGAGCTGATGAGATCACCAAGTGAAGTAGTATAGAGGGGGAGAAGAGAAGGACAGAATTTTGCGGAGCACACTTACAGCTGAAGGATGTGATCTGGAGGAGGATCCAGAAAAGAAAACACAGAAAAGAGTGGTCTGGCAGGTAGGAGGAGAACCAGGAGAAAGTGGTGTCCTGAAAACCTAGAAAGGAGAATATCAAGAAGTAAAAAGTGATCAATAATGTCAAAGGCTACAGAGAGGTTGGGAATGAGGATTAAGAAAAGAGCAGTTAATGGGGCAGCTAGGTGACTCAGTGAATAGGATCTTTGGTCTTGGAGTCAGGAGGACCTGAGTTCAAGTCCAACCTCAGACACTTGATACTTGTGATACAGCTATGTGACCTTGGGCAAGTCACTTGACCCCAATTGCCTTGTCTTTCCCCCTCCAAAAAAAGAGAGAGAAGAAAAGAGCAATTAAGAGATCATTGGTAATTTTGGAAAAAACAATTTCAGTGGAATGATGAGGTCAGAAACCAGATTGCAAGAGGTTAAGAAGTATGTGAGGAGAGACCTTTTCAGGGGAGTTTGTTCACAAAAGACAGAAGAGATAAAAGACAGTAGTGAAGGGTTGAATGAGTGCTTTTTGAGGGTGGACATGTTTTTAGGTGACAGGGAAGGATTGAAGACAGATGAAAGAATAGAGATGACAGAGGAGACAGTCTGTTGGAGGAAAATGGATAGAATGGGATGGCTTTAGCATGTGAAGGATTTGGCCTTGGCAAGGCAAGGGTCACCTCTTCATTCAAGATAAGGGTGAAAGATAGTGACAGAAGCATCTGAGTGACATAAGATGAGAATGGGAGAAGGGAAAGCTCAGTAAAATATGAGGCAAGGTTCTCATCTGAAAGGGGAGGGGGAGGAAGGGGGGAGTACCATGGGAGGTTGGAGGAGGGATGAAGAGTTTTGGAAGAACCACTATATTGAATTGGGATAGTGACAGTTTGGAAAGTGGGGACGGATTGCCTAGTCACAGTGAGGGCCCAGTTGAAGTTGTGTAAATTTGTGGTGGCCCCAGTCAGAAGGGTTGCATGATTTTTTTTTTTCACCTTCATTCAGCAGTACATTTGTAGATGGGAAGGCAGTGGATGATGGGAGTGATCCAGGATCCTGAGACTTGACAGGGTGCAACCAGTGACATAACAGAGCCAGGGACTGAAGAGAAAAGGATAGTGTAGATTTGAACTGATGTGCTAAGGGGTCAGATGAGGAAAAGAAGAGTATAATTATGCAGGGGCGGGGAAGGTAGCCTACAAGGAAACTAAGGAGGTAAGGGATTGGAAGTCGAAATGTGATTGAAGAACACAGGGTCTGAGATCAGAAGGCACCTAATCCAGTTCTTAACTTTCTTCAAAGATTTGCCCAGGCAATTCCTGCTACAGGAGGCTTTTTCTGATCATCCTGAAATTACTCAGTTCCAGTGTATTCAGTGTCCACTCAGAGAAAGAAAGGAACTGTTGGGGTTTTGTCTTCATATCCCCAACCCCTAGCACCAATGCTTTATATGTAACAAGTACTTAAGAAATGTTTGTGGAATCAGAAACTGACCTTTCCTGATATCATACTCACTGGTTAGGTACCTATCACCAAAACGGGGTAGTTGCCATTAATCACCCATCATGACCCTGCTATCCATGGATTTATCTAAACCCTTAAATTTCTGCCTGCTCATCCTCCCTCCCCTTAGTAGATTTAATTATATCCTTTCAATATTTCCTACCCCCTCCTCCCACAGTTTTTATCCTTGGATCATGGGAGATCAGAATTTGCGACTTAGTTCCCTCCCTCTCCAATTGGAAGGCACAGAAAACTATTTCATGGTTCCTGCCTCTTCAAAGAGTAGCTACTAGTCTCCAGTAACTTTGGTGACTGAGAAAACCTTTCTCTTTTCTAGCCATTGATGCAGCCATTTGCCACCTTCTTTTGTAGAGTCAAAAATTACCGTCCCCCAGGAGGCGGCTACATGGCTCAGTGAATAGAGTGAGTGTTCGAACATATGCCATGTGACCTTGGGCAAATCACTTAACCCCAATTGCCCTCCCTTCCCCCTCCAAAATGAAAAAAAAATTACCACCACCCCCCCCCCAAAAAAAAAACCTTCTTTTCCTCTTCCCAATGCCTATGTAAATAAGTCACCTTCAGAGAAGGGCAGGATTGAAGTCTCTGTCATTTACTAGTAGGTCTGCAGAGGACATTTAATCAGAGTTCCTACTGTATTTAAAATGTTGTGCTAGGTAAATTCACTCACTTTCCTCATTTATAAAATAATAATTCCTACTAACTAAGGTTGTTATAAGGTTAAAATGAGATATTTCTAAAGCACTTTATATACCTTAAGATACTGTATAAATGGTAACACTTGTTTTTCCCCCTCTGGGGAATTAGTGATTGATGGCTTAGACTTGCTGAAGAAGGAACATCCAGGAGCTCGGGATGGGATCCGATACCTAGAAGCTGAGTTTAAAAAAGGAAACAGGTGAGAGCTGGTGACGGTATGGGTGGGGCTTTGATGGGGCAAGGCCAAGGGTTGAAGGAGCAGCTCAGTTGTTCATTCTGTCCACTCCTTCTTCCCATCACCTGTACTTCACTCTGTTGGTCTGCTTAGGTATTGGTTGGACTAGATCAGTGCTTCTTAAACTGTGGGTCGAGACCTGAAGGGGGTCTCCAGTAGAAGAATTTTAAGAAATCCTAAACTAGATGGCCTTTGAGGTCCCTCCCAACTCAGATACTTGTCCAGAAGGAGAAGCAGCTTCAAACTGGGAGGGCCAGGGCTAGGGCTAGGTAGAGGGATACTAATTCTATCAGGTTCCCTTTGAAGGGAGAGGGAGAGAGCCTTCCCACAAAGCTGCCTGCCTGTCATTCATATTGTGGACTACAAGGTGGTTTAACATTCCCCCTTCTCACTCCTCTTCAGGGAAGTGGTCTCTTGCCGCCTGTTGTCATAGGTGCCTGTGTGTTGAATAGTCAGCCTCTCAAAACCTTCATCTCTGTCAATAAATATTTGTAAAGCATGCATTCCATAATGGGCACTGTCCCCAACAGACCAGGACTTTGTGACTGTTCTCAGTCTGGGAGGGCTTGATGGGCTGGCACAGAGGAAAGAAAAAAGAATTCCCCCTACTCCACCCCTCCTTCTTGCTCAAGAAACAGCCAGCTGAGCTAGCTCTCTCATCTCTACCCCACCCCACCCTGTCAGGAAACTGCACAAAGCTGGCTTGTTTAGGCCTTGTCTTCAGAAGCTTTGACTTCAAAAGCATCTATTGCTTTCTCCTCCTGGCTCTGGGCGTCTCCAGCGCCTCCCCTGGGAGGAACCAAAGCAGTGATGTTATCAAAAGGAAAAGTGAGCTCAGCTCAGCAGGAAAGCAGCCTCAGGTGGCCCTTACAGACTCAAAGATCTGAGCACAGGACTCCTTCCTCCTCCCCCACCGAAAACTGACTCCCCAAGATTCATAATGACCCCCTTTGTCCTGCTATACCCTCCCCTGACACATCCAGTTTCTAGAACCAAACATCTTTCTCCTGTCTCCTTTACAGGTACATTCGCTGCCAGAAAGAGTGGGGGAAGAGTTTTGAGCGGCATAAACTGAAGAGGCAGGATATAGATGCCTGGTAAAGTTATAGACTTGACATCTCCAGGGCCTGAAATGGGAGGAAGGATGTTCTCAGAAGTACCACCTATCCATCCCTCCGGGGATTGTAGTATAGAGCACCGAGAACTAGAAAATAATTCTTTGAGGTATCAGCCAGGAGTGAAAATAATTCATTCCTCCTGTCTCTGGAGAATTGCTCCCAATTAGGTCCTAAAGATACCTCCTAATTTTTTAAGATATCACCATAGCTTCCCCCAGATCCCTGTTTCAGATTTGGTACCTCTAGAATCCTTCCATGTGACCTCCAGCTCTTTCCTTGAATTGTCAGCTTTGTTACTCTGCTGCTATGGAGATACTCAGTGTTGTTTTCTCTTCCCCTAAAATATCTCTTTGGGGTATAGCTCTCAGGATGCCATCATAGCCTGTCCCCTCTAGTCTCCCCTCATACCCATTTCTCCTTCCTCTCTAAGTTATATTGGTTTCTAGAGAAAAGCCCAGCTCATTGGCTGATAGGTTTTTTGTCTGTCCCAGGACCCTCTATAAGATCCTGGACAGTTGCAAACAACTGACTCTGGCCCAGGGAATTGGAGAAGATGACCCTAGTGGCATGGTGACCATCGTCACTGGTCTTCAGATGGATGATCCCAGTATTTTCTCCAGCTCCATGCAGGTAAGCAGGTTGACAGAGCTCAAGGCTGGACCCTGTCCAACAGGAGATCGCCAAACTCAGTTTCCCCTCCTCTTGTTTTCCTAGGAGGAGGTTTCTCCACTCCCAGTCAGGTCTTTTTAGTAGATAATGACAATGAGAGAATAGAGAGAAATAAAATCTGGAGCTAAAATAAGTCCTAGAGAGGCCAGTGACCAGCCCACAGTTAATGGGAGGCAGAGTCTGCTCGTGCATGTCCTGCCACAGGCGCTTCCTGATCCTGTTACTCTTCCGAGAGTCCCTTCCTGTCGTGGCCTGTGGAGTGTTAATTACACAGAGCTGACAGGGCTGTTGTGAGGATCTAATGAGATCATATTTGTGAATTGCTTTAATGCCAGCTGTTACTATTTCAGCTATACTATAAAGGTCTGGAATTAGCTATCTGCATCGTTGGCTTTCTGAGGCATCCGTTACCCCATTTCCCTTTTCACCTTTGCCCTCCAGCCCCCTATACTGCACAAACACAGCTTCTGGCCCATGACACCTGTCCCCTACCTCTCCTCTTCTCCCCTTGCAGGCAGCGATACAAGCAGCCACCCATGCCAGTGTTGAGATCAAGAATGTGCTGGACTTCTACAAGCAGTGGAAGGAGATTGGCTGAGACTTCCCCCATGCCCCATACTGGGGTTGACTCCAATCTCTCCTCCCTTCCCCTGCAGCCGGGGCCGCCAACAGCAACCATTCCCCCAGTATACAGACAGACAGACACACACACACACACACACACACACACACACACACACACGCACACGTGCGCGCACAAACACAGACACAGACACACACACACACACACACTCACAGAGGCACGGTCCCTACCCCGGTCGTGCAGAGAGGCAGCAGGGAGGGCAAAGGAGGGGGCTAGGAGGATGGGGTCCCCTCCCCCAGCCTAACCTGTGTCCGAAAAGAAGGGAAAGAAACCTTGGAGCAGGAGAGTGCCTCCGGTTCCTCTAATCCTTCCCGTTTTATTTTGCTCCTATCAGGAAGGTCTTGGCACCCTCACTTACCCCAGCCCCCATTGTCACCCTGAGGGGGGAAGCTACAGGCAAAGGGGATTGTATTTCATTTGATTCAAAAGCAGGAGCCGTTTGAGGAGCATTTCCTGGACCTTTTGCAAGGAGGGGACATCAGAGAGCCCTTCTCCTTCCTTACCCAAGATCCAGGGCAGTGGGGGGAGGAGAGGATGACTCAGCCCCCATCCCCAACCCCCCAGAGGTGGTGAGTTGGTTTGAGGTGGGTGTCTGGGGGGGGTTGTCCCCAGACCCCTGCCCCCCTTCTAGTACCTATTCCCCTTCCCTCCATTACCCCAAGTTGGAGTGGGGGAGCAGAACAGCCCAGGAGCAAAAAAGAGGCCTGCAGAGAAACAGAAATGGAGCCTCACTCCTTTAGGCAGGACATGCAGACTTTGGCCTCTGTTCCAGTATTACTGCTCTTTGTGTTCCACCGGAACCTGGGCCCCCACTTCTGCTTTTTGGCTCTCCCTATAGCTGCTGGGGCAGGAAACTCAGTGCATCTCTAGGAGCCATGGGCTACTGTGTCTGACCCTCAACCTGAGCAGGGTTTCCTGTTCCAGCTTCAGCCATCTTGCTGTAACCTTCTGGCTGCTGTGGAGAGCTGGGAGCCTAGGGGGAGAGTAGTGACTCCCCTGACACCAGAGATTGTGGGAAGGGGCAGCTGCTGCCAGGATCAGAGTCAGGCCTTCCCAGCTGAGGACTGCAGTGAAAGTTACCTGCACATGTGACAAAATTAGGGGAAGGAGGGACCCAGAAAAGTCCAGTTTCTAGAGGCTGGTTGGGTGGGGATGTCGAAAGCCCAGAGTGGCTCCCCAGCTATCCCTGCCCTTCCCTCCCCATTGTGTCTTCAGGCCCTGACCAACATGGGACTTGCTGGGGAAGGAAGACAAGGTTTCTGGTGTCTTGACTGAGCATGAGTGACTCATCTCCCACCCAGCAGGGTAGTTTTGGGGGTGTTGAGATCAAGATTGGGGTAGTAGGAGCAAAGATCATGGTAAACAATCAAGGCATTGAGGGCAGATCACGGCAGCAAGAGCACACTGGGTCACACTGCCCAGGTACACCTTCCTCCCCCTTTATTTTCCTCAGGACCCTTTGGCACATGGCAGTGCCCTTTCTCACTCCCCCTCCCCCAACTAAGTCTTGGGGGCCTGGGGAGGGTCAGGTGGGCACCCAGAGTAAGAGGGGCTGAAAAAAGAGAAAGAAAAGTTAAGTTGGATGACTGAAGGGAGAAGAAGAATTCGTTGCTTCTCCTGCCCCCAACAGATCACAATACCAACTTCCCCGACAGGGTTCCCAGAGGAGAGGCACACCTGCCCAGCACCTCCAAGAAGCCAGATCTGGGAGAATGGGGGCAGGAGTGGGGTGTTGTCTAACCCCACAGCAAAGACTGTAAGACTGAAACATCATTCAATAAAGTCCTCCTAACCCTGTCCCCTGCCTTTTGGAAATTCCTTTCCACATGGAGTTCCAGAGGAAAGGATAATGAAATGGGGTGGAAGTTCTGCGCTTTGTAGTTGTCCTCATCCCATCTTCCAAAGAGCAAATCCAAAGAAGTTCTTTGTGTTATGTTATCTTCAAGCAGTGACATTGGGGTCCGGTATCACTCTGTAATAAAAAAGCTAAAGTGCTCGTTTCATGCCTGCTGTCCCTTGTGGCAAGACAGAAAGGTACTTTTACCAGCACCTTGTCCTGAACATCTTCAGTGGCATGGGCCCCTTTCTGGGAGAGGAGGCTGGGCAGGAGATATTCAGAGGGACAGGACATGGGTCCTACCTTCCAGGCATCCCTTTCCTCTTGTGAGGCAGGAAGGAGGAAAACAGCCATTCTAAAGAGAAAATGCTATTTGGAAAGGTTGGCAGGGTGTGAGTGTAGCTGAAGTGAGCTGAAAGTAGGGTGGTGGGGGGAGGGTGTTAGATTAGGAGCACGTTGAAGAAAGGGTCTCATGGAGAGGATGGGCAAAATAGGAAGTATCATAAAAGGAGAGGGCTTGTCCCTGAAAGGTGAAAATGGTTCAAAGGAAAAAGTAAACACTCTCACTTCTCTTTCCAGCCTGGGAAACCTTTTACCCCCTTAGGGGTTAGTGAAAGGCAAATTTAATGGAATCCTAGGCAAGATAAGGTAAGAAAGTACTATAATTTGCTCTAAGGGTTATCACCTCCATTCCTCTGCACAGGATCATAGGATTTAAAGCTGGAGGGGACCTTAGAGACCATCTAGACCCTTATTTTACAGATGAGGAATCAGGCCTGGAGAGGATGGAGCCCTCCCCACCCCCAACTCAACTAGACAGGGTAAGGGGGTATCTGAGATCATGCTCCAGAGGGGAGAAGCTGATGCTCAATTTTAGTATTTTAGAGAGAGAAGGAAGGCTAAAGATCTAGGCCAGTCTTCCTTTACGGCTTAGCAGCCAAACAATGAATGGGCAGCTTGGGACCACAGCAAATGGCAGGGCCAGAATCTGAACCTAGGTTCTCACTTCCATTAGGGAGTTTTCATTTTTCAGACTTGTTTTCAGCCCTCTCAAGAAGGAGTGGAAGTTAGGTTTGTGGGAAGTCCAGAGTCATACAGAGTGACAATAGGGGCTAAAAAGATCAGGGGTCCATCAACAGCCAAAGGAGAGTGACCAGAGGGAGCATAGGGAAATGAGGAAGAGAGCTGGACTACTTAGGAAATCAGATGCTTGTGGCCCGGAGATAAGATGGGTAGCAGAGGCTCATAGAAATGTGGGTTGAAGGGAGCTAATGAAGACAGTATTTCAGCATTACAAAATGACAAAGGACTGCCAGGTAAGGCTCCTTCCTCATGCCAGGACTCTTCAAGCAAAGTCTGGATATATCATAGAACAGGTTCTCATACAGCCCTTACAAATCAGGGATTGTGTCCTTGTTCCTTCAATCACCTCTCCCACATGCTATCTCATTCTAAATTAAATGATAGAAATAGCCGTGAGTGATGTTGCTGTTTAAATAGGTCTGTGCTGGGTGCTGTGAATTACAAGAATGGTTGGGAAGTGCTTCCTGTCGTCTAACCTCAAGCCTTTCTATTTCAGCAACAAGTTTGTAGAAAAAAAAAAACTTCTGCATTCCTTTGCTGAAGCCTAGGTAGATTTGGAGATGGACCCAAGATGGGAAAGACTAAACCATCATGAGACATCACGAAATCAGTCTGTTTCCCTGACACTCCTTTGGGATGAAACTAGTCCAGAGGGTCTCTCCTGACTAGGAAGGACCCAGATTTAGTCTGGTGACTCCCTCTGCTTCTGTCCTGGGCATATATGCCTGTCTGCAAATGCACGCACACACACGTGTGCATGCACACACACACACACACACACACACACACCCCTCTGGCAGAATGGAGAGGAAGGAAGGGCTGGCTATGGTGCCTGTGGGCATAGGGCCCAGGCTATGTGTAGAGCCAGGCGGCAGTGATCTGCCTGCTAATGGGGATGCACAGATTGACAGCCCTGGGGAACTAAGAGTCCCCCACTGACAGAGCCCTCCAATTGGCTGTATTACCACCTCCTTTCTGCCTCCCTCAACTCCTAGTCCCATAACACCATGTCCCACCAAGGCAGGACAAGGCAGGAATTGTTCCCCCTTTGTCTCTCTTCCCATTCTACCCCCACCCCCACCCACAAGATCCTGCCTCCTAGCCCAGACCTCTGGTACCAGTAGGGAGATTTGCCAGCTTTGCCCAGCCTCTAGGTCTAAAAAAAAGAAGCCAGGCCATGGATTGAGGTTTCTCTGACCACAGCCTCAGTGGGGATCCTACCATCCTGGTGGAACAGGACATCCCAGAGACATCCCAGATCAGTCCCTTTACATCAAATATACCATCTTCTGGGTAAGAAATGGCTTCTATTTTCATGAGATAGGGACTTTGTCCTGGGCATTGATGTGATCGAATGAGCCATTCCTCCATCTTCAAGGTACCTCTTGCTCCTCCCTGCCCTCCTTTCTGGGGATCCTGAAGCTCAGAGTTAGGAACCAGGGGTCCCCTGACTCTGGTCATGCCCCTCAAAGCCTCCTTCCCCCAGCCCATACTCATCTCCAACACACCTCCACCCACACCATATCTCAGTCTTCCCAGGACTCAGTCATCTCCCTGGAGATAGTATGTAAGTCTCCCCCAGCCATCATCTCCGTGGTGATGGTATCTCCTACGCCCACCCCAATCTGCTCAGATCTCACAGAGTGATTTTAAGACCAAGAACTCTGCCTGTAGGATTTGGGCATGTGGAGAGGAAGAAGTAAGTCCCAGGCATTCTGTACCCTTCACTCATTTGAATCCAAATTCTTCCCTAAGGGCTGTGCCTGGCTCCCCAGTCCTAGCCCTTCCCCTCCCTACTCACACTCCCCATTATATCCCATGGTTCGGCTGGGTAGACAGACTCTTAGGTCCTATCCCCATCTCCCCTCTGTGCCCCTCTGGCATCTCAGTGATGTACTACGGGATACAGTCCTAAACAGACCCTGGAGGTCCATTAGGGTGAGAGGAATGGAGAGACGTATAAGGGGATTGGGTGCCTGACTCCCCTGGGATTCTCCTGGAGGAAAGGAGAAGGATGAGTGGGGACAGCATCAGCAATGAGAGAGAGAAGGGGAGTGAGGATGGGTAGTGGGAGACTGGAAACAGAAAGACCAAGAGAAGCAAACCTTGTCACACAAGGAAGGGCAACAAGGGGTTAAAAGGGTGACAGGCATACCAATGGAGAAGGACGTGGAGGGCTGAACCCCCAGGCCAGTAGAATGAAAGGGAGTTGGCAAACAAGAAATAGAACTGGAAAGTTTTATGTACTGGGGCTGGGCTAGGGCTGGGCAGGGCTGGACTGGGCTGGGCTAGACTTGGGGTGGGGAGAGTGACATCTCTCCTCCCCTGGGGGCGGTTCCTGTCCAGTCTGGCCCTGCCCCTCCACTTGTGCCAAGGAATGTGCCTGAGAAAGGAGGCTAAAGCAGTGGGTGGGGGAGCCTGGGACAGAGCTGGGCCCAGACAGGGGCCACGGAGCCTGGAGAGACAACTTCACAGGTCTGGGGGAGCCTAGAGGGAAAGGGGAGGGCAAACGATTCAGAAGAGATTGGGACCAGTACAGAACTTCCCCCAGGCCCCTCCCCTTCCCAAAGAAGACCCAGACATCCAGCATCCCCGGGGTCCTCCCCATCCTAGAGGGGACCTAAACATTCTACACCCCCACCTCCCCAGACCTTCTCTCACTCAGGTATCTTGGTCTAACCCATTCCCCATCCCAGCTTGGACTTAGTTCTTCCTTCCAAGACTCCTCCCCATTCCAGAGAGAACCCAAGTGTCCTGCCCCTGGGTCCCTAGCTCCAGGCCTACTTTCTGACTCTTAGGTTCCTTTTTCCCCCTGTGAAAGGTTTTCTGGGTTCACCTTGGGCACACTGCCTGTTGAGTGTCTTCTCATTTGGGTGGGGCAGCATAGGGTAGGGCTTAACAAGACCAGAACACCTGGGTCCCATGCCTGAAACAGATTTGCTAGGGAGAGGGGTGACATCCAGGCAGCCAGCCCCTTGCCTAGGTCCCCTGAGGCTGCCCAGTCCCTCTCAATGGGGTACTTGTCCATAATAGACAAAGGAGGATTGAATGAAGTGAGTGGTCACAGTGGAATGGGCACAGCCCAGGGCCCAATAGACAAGATAGTCACCCCATCCTGAGACTAGGCACACAGGGGAGGTGATTGTGGTCAAAGAGCCAAGTTTCTGGGTCATTTCTAGGGAAGGGGGCTGCAGAGGGCTGGGAGCCTAGGTTTTCTCTGGTTGAGGGAAAAGAAATAAAGTTTCTCTGGGAAAGGAAGGCAGTGGGGAGAGGTCCAGACATTTGAGCCTTCTCTGTGAAAGGGATGGAAGGGTTTGGGAACTATAATCTGGGACAAAGAGGCTATATTTAGGGTAGGGGATAGGAGGTGGGGAGGGGGAAGATACCTTGTTATGTTAGACAATTGTTAGGGGGGATAGGTTGGGCTCCTTCCTAAACAGAAAGGAAGTTAAGCCTGGCTTCCCACAGCCCTACAGGAAACCAGGGAGGGAAAGGGGCCCCTGATTCCCCTCAGCACACCTCTCCCCGAATACACATAACCATAAAATCCCTGATCCAGGCAAAGTGTCTCCCCAGCCCCTGGTTTTGCCCCTCAGAAGACTCTGGGGGAGAGGGAAGCCAGTTTGACAGTCAGGTTCCCTGGTGCCCACCTGACTCCAGCTCATGGCATGGATAATGGCAGGGGGTTGGTTGGGAGGGGGGCCAGGCTGGCTGTTATGGGTGAGGAAGTTTTTTGTTTTCCTTTTTCCATGTCTCTAGCACCCCAGGGTCCATTGACTGTGGCTGAGGCAGGGAAGGGGGGGCAGCCCCTCTCCTGGGGGTGTGCCCCCCCACTGAGCCACTATGCTGAGCATCAAATTACCACAGCTGCTTCGGGTTCATCAGGTCCCTCGGGTAAGAGAGAGGTCCCCTCCGATCCATCCCCCTCCACTTTCACAGCCTGCCTCTCTCCTCTACCTCAGCCCTGTCAAGCTAAACTGGGGTGAGAATTGTCTCTTTCCAGAGAGAATTTTACTTCTCCATTCTTTCATCTTCCTCTCCCTTATCCTTGGGAAGTCCCTCAGGTGGCCCATCTCTCCATCATCCTGTCAGGGTGTCAGCCCTTCCTGATGTGATCCTTGGAAAGGTGACAATGGCAATTTTATGGGTTCACATCTATATAGCCATATAAGGTGGGAAAAGCACTTTCCTCCCAGCCTTGTAAAATATGTAGCATACCCCTATTTTATCTGCGAACAAACCAAAGCTCAGAAACTTTAAGTGACTTATCTGAGTTAGAGGGTATTAAGTAAGAATTTATCAAGTGCCTACTCTGGGCAAGGCACTGTTGACCAGGAGAAGAAAAGGTAGGGACTGCCCCTACCTATGACCCAGTCACATTCTAATGGGGCTCACAGAAGGATAAAGTGGGCAGTCTCTGGTGGGAAGGCACTGGAATGAAGAGGGATTCAAATGGGCTCCCCCCGGAGGTGGGACTCTAGCTGGGACTTGAAGGAAGCCACGAAAGGGAGAGGGGCAGAGCATTCCCCCTCATGGGGGCCAGTATTGGAATTGGGTCTTCTTGTTTTGAATAGGGCTTCCTGGGGGCAGCTAGGTGGTACAGTGAATAGAGCACCAATCCTGGAGTCAGGAGGACCTGAGTTCAAATTTGACCTCAGACACTTAACACTAGCTGTGTAACCTTGGGCAAGTCACTTAACCCCAATTGCCCTGCCTTTCCCCCTCCAAAAGAAAAAGAACAGGGCTTCCTTCATTCCACTGTATCAGTCTTAGTAATAATAGTTATTAATTACCATTTAATGTAGTAACAATATTTCATTGGATAGGAGAGGTAGCCTGGGATGGTCACAAAACTAGGAAAACCTGGGTTTTACTGCTCCCTTCTGCCACATACTGATGGCCCCAGGCAAGTTAACCTGTGCTCTCAGTGTTCTGTCAAATGCTAATAGAAACAGATGGGAGCAAATGGGCAGTAAGGATTCCTGAAAGTCACACAGTGGCTAAGATAACCACATATTAACATAATCTATGTTTTATTGCATTTTTATTTTGTTGAATATTTCCCAATTATGGGGGAGGGGGAGCACTAGGCAACTTTCCAAAACTAAGTAATTCTAAATTGTAGAGAAGGTGCCGACCTGTATTAATAGAGAGAATTTCCTCATCTGGACTTTTCTTATACTAATGAAATCCCGAATCAGGTCTCTATTCCTGTCTCATTTGAGTAGCACCAGGCTCTGGGCTCTTGACTTCTTCCCTAGGTCTTCTGGGAAGATGGGATCATCTCAGGTTATCGCCGCCCCACCAGCTCTGCCCTGGACTGTGTGCTCAGCTCCTTCCAGATGACAAATGAGACTGTCAACATCTGGACCCACTTCCTGCCTACCTGGTGACAAGGAGGGGATATGGGGTGGGGTGAAGAGGAGGGGAGGGGAGAGGGAGAGGAGAGGAGTGAAGAGAGATGGGCAGCAGGGATATGGAAGGCAGGTCCCTGTGTGGGATAAAGGGTCAGTTGGTATGTGGTCCAGATCTCTGAACAGAGACCAAAGCTAGTAGATCTAAAAATCATATTTCAAAACACTTTCCTCGAAGCATTTGTGGGAGGCAGACCAACAATCTAGGTATCATGGTCTCCTTTTAGTAGTAGATGGGGAAATTGAGCCTCAGGTTAAGTAGTTTATAAGGTCTTAGGATTTTGAACTGGAATGATAGAACCTTCTCTCTCCTTTTACAGTTGAAGAAATGCGGGGGGGGGGGGCGGGGGGGGTACAGCTAGGTGGTGCAGTGAATAGAGCTCAAATTTGACCTCAGACACTTAATACTTACCAGCAGTGTGACCTTGGGCAAGTCACTTAACCCCAATTGCCCTGCCTTCCCCCTCTAAAAAAGACCAAAAAAAAAAAGTACTCAGGAAATGGAAAAGCAAAAGAAGTTAAATAATTTGCCCATTAATACATATAGGAAGTAGTTGAATTTGAACCTAGGACAACTGACTCTTTAAGCAATTGGGGTTAAGTAACTTGCCCAAGGTTACATGGCCAGTTATTTTGTGTGGGTGTTAAGTATCTGAGCCTACAACCTATTCAGGGTCCTCCTGACTCAGGGACTGGCGCTCTTACTCACTTCGCCACCTAGCCTCCCTGACAACTGACTCTTAAAATCTAATGGTCTTACCCAGCACTATTTGGTAGCAAGCACCATGGCCCCCAAACCCAACCACAGGATTCACAGAGGTTGTAGAACTTTGGGTTTAGGAGTCAAAGGCTCAGGTCTGTGGAACATTGTGACAGTGGGGTCTGAGGCATCCTTAGGGTCATGTGATTATAGATTTGAGCTGAAAGAGACCTCAGAGGTAATCTAGTCCATTTTACAGATAAGGAAACTGAGGCTCAGAGAGTGACACAGGAAATAAGCAATCAGCTTGGGGCTTGAAGCCAGGTTCTCTGATTCCTGTGCCATGCCACCTCCCTTGAGGAGATGCAAGGTCCACCGGTCAGCAGCCTTGAGTGTGGTGCAGTGATAGGAGGCCTGATCCTGGCTCTGTCTTCAAGTTTTTGGACCTCAGTTTTCTGAGCTATAAAATGGGATTTCCCCTCCCCACTCTCAGGTTCCCTCCAGCTCTAAAACCTAGGCTCCTATCACCTCTAAAACTAGGGGGAAAGACCCCTTGGGGTTACTTCTGGCTCTATGCTTTGTATTCCCTGGTTCTAGGTATTTCCTGTGGCGGCTCCTGGCCCTGGCTGAGGGTCCTGGCTTCTGGTCAGAGCCCTACCACTGGCCACTGCTGGTGTATCTGTTGCTCATCTGCCTGTACCCCTTCACATCCTGCTGTGCCCACACCTTCAGCTCCATGTCACCCCGAGCCCGCCACATCTGTTACTTCCTGGACTATGGTGCACTCAGCCTCTACAGCCTCGGTGAGCCCAGGGACCTCCCAGCCTGACACTGAGCTTTCCTCTGTGGGGCCCTGGCATGAGGGCCTCCCTTCCCTGCTCATCACAGGCTCCCTAGAACTTCAGGGGACAGCTCTCTATACCCACTTGTTTTATATTGTTGTTGTTTTTTTTTAACCACAAACCCAGACTTTATTCAGTTGGCTTTTTCCCCAAGCCAGTACCCAGGGGCCCTGGCACCCCCACTGGGAACCCCAGGTAATACCAGGAACAGGAATTACAGGCCCTCCCTGTGTTCCCCCAGGCTGTGCACTCACCTATGGAGCCTATGCTATGCCTTCCTCCTGGCTCAGCAGCCCTCTGCACCAGCTGTTTGTGCCCACAGCCACAGTCAACTCTCTTCTCTGCACCTGCCTGTCCTGTTACTCGAGGTACTGCCACCTCAGATGAGGCTACACTCCCTGAAGCAGCCCTCCTGTCCCATCCTGCCCCTGGCTTTCCACTAAGCACAGAGAACAAGGCTTCAGGCTCCGCTTCCTTTGGGGCTTGGAGGCTGACTGTCTGACCTTCCCACCTTCAGGTTTCTAGAACTGGAGAACCCACTGCTCAGTAAGGTCTTACGCACAGTGGCCTTTGCCTATCCGTTCTTCTTCGACAACCTCCCACTTTTTTATCGGGTAAAGGTGGGGGATAGCCCCAGACCCAACCCCTGGTATCACAGCCTCAGCTCCTCACCCCAGTGGTCCAGAATCCTTTCCCTCCTCCCCCTGGGCCCAGTCCTGAGAAACAGGCATCCCAACTTCCTCCCTGTGACCCAGACTCCTAATTCCCAGTTCTAGCCTTGACCTAGAACCCCTAGCTCTAGACCTAGGACCCAGGAATCCCAAGTCCCGCCAGGGGATCCATGTATCTCGGCCCCCCAGGCCCAGAACAACCTAGGGGGCCATGAAGTCATGAGCCCCAAGTCCTAGACACTCTCACCCAATATGTCCCCTTCCTCTCCCTTCCCCCCCCCCCACCTCTCCAGCTCCTGCTCTGTTCCAGTGGGGGCTTCAGCTGTGGGCAGGAAGCTCTGAGTGCCAACCACAGCTATCACCTGCTCTGTGCCTTGCTCACTGGTTTCCTCTTTGCCTCCCACCTCCCTGAACGTCTGGCACCTGGCCGCTTCGACTATATTGGTGAGGGCGAGGTCTATCCTGGGAGTGTGGGGGAGACAACTCCTGGGTTTCTCAAAAGGCAAAATAGGAGGAAATGTGGCCTAGGAGAGATAAAGGATACAACAGGAGGAACCTCCCAAAGTAGGCTATGGTCTGAAGGTTTGTTTATAATTTGGCTGTTTGGAAAACATTTTTTATAAATACAGAAGCCCATGATGTGGATAACTAGATAAACCAGTGCTCACATTTCTAAAGTCCTTTACAAAGCAGCTTCCTGACAACATCCCCATGGAACAGGTGATGTTGATTACTAAGGAAACAGGCTCAAAGAAATGACTTGCCCAAGGTCACACAACTAGTGTCAGTAAGGATTCAAACCTAGCTCATCTTACTCCAGATTCAGTATTCTTTCTTCTTTCCTTTCTCTTTCTTTCTTTTCTTCCCTTCCTCCTTTTCTCCCTCCCTCCTTTTATTTCTCTTTCTCTTTTTCTTCCTTTCTTTTCTTTCTTTCCCCCAGTACTTTCTTCCTCCTATACCATGATACCTCCCAGTTGTAATGACCTGAATCATGGGGCCAGGAAACTGGAGACTATTGTATGCCCTGTATACCCCCCCAGGAGGAAAGAAGAAGAAGAGTGTTTCTTCCCTATTTGGTCCCCAAACAGAATTTTAAGATAGAAAGTCTGATATCCTTCCATCTCCCTTTTTGTGTCCCTCCCTCCAGTAACTCCTTATCTTAGGCCCCTCACTTGCCAAGTTCACCCCCCAAAATGCTCCCAAATGTCACCATCTGGTGGTGGGAGGACAGCACTTTCTTTGTAAATGTTGCAGCGCTATAGAAATATGAGTTATTCTACTTCAAGCTTTCAGTGGGTCCAGGATCTTAGCGATTCAGGCATCCTTCCACTTGCGCAGCTTGTGACCTCTCCATGCTTTACTGTCATTTGGAGTTCTTGCCCGTGTCCCTCAGAGAGCGTTGGTCAGTCAAACAAACATGTATTAAGTGCCTACTGTGTTCCAGCTAAGCACTGGGGATACAAGGAAAGGCACCCTCTGCCCTCAAGGAGCTCATAGTCTAAAGGGAGAGTCACTATGTAAATGAGTAGTACAAACCATGTCTAGACAGGATAAATAAAAAAGATCCAACAGAGGGCAGGCATTAGAATCAGAAGGGATTAGGGACTGCTTCCCTCTTCCTAGTACAAGGTCGATTTTAGTTAGGACTTGGAAGCAGAAGGTAGAGAAGAAGAGAGTATTGCAGGCATGGAGGACAGGCAGTGATGCCCTGACTTGGGAGAGGGGGCATCTTGCTGAAAAACCAGCCAGGAGGCCGGTGTCACTAGAGCCAAGAGGAAGGGGGGCAGGGCAGGTGGTGAGGAGGAGATAGAAGATGAAGACTGGGAAGGTGGAGGGGGCAGAGTACAGAGAGCTTTGAACACCAGACAATATTTTATATTTGATCCTGGATCCAATAGGGAGGCACTGGAGTTTGTTGGGTAGGGGAGTGACATGGTCAGACGTGCACTTTTAAGATCGTTTTGACAGCTGAATGGAGGATGGATTGGAGTGGGGAGAGACTTGAAGCAGGCTGACTCACCGTAGCAGTAGTCCAGGTGTGAGGGTTTGAGTCGGCAGTGTAAGAGGAGAGAAGGGGCCAATATGAGAGATGTTGCAGAGGTGAAATAATAGGCTGTGGCAGCAGATTGGATATGGGTTGGGTAGAGTTGAGAGAGGATAGCAGTGGGGGCTAGTGCCCCCAGAGTAATTAGGAAGTTTGGAAGGCAGGAAGGTATGGAAGGAAGGATAACAAATTCAGTTTTGGACATGTTGAATTTAAGATGTCCATGAGAGATCCATTTGGGGGTGGTTGGAGATGCAAGACTGGAAGTTAGCCAAGAGGTTAAGGATGGTTAAGTATATTTTAGAATCATTGGCATAAAGATGATCATTGAATTTGTGAGAGCTGATAAGATCACTAAATGAAATTGTATAGGACAGAGCCCTGTGGGATGACCCATTGGTGTTCGTGACATGGATGAAGGTTCAGCTATAGAGACTAAGAAGAAGTAGTCAGTTAGGTAGGAGAAGGCAGAGTCCTGAGACAGAAGAGAGTTGCTATTAGAGGGGTGGTTCATAGTATCAGAGATTACAGAGAAGTCAAGAAAGACAAGGTTGGAGAAAAGGCCATGGGATTTGACAATTAAGAGATCATTGGTAACTTTGGAGAGGGCAATTTTGGTTGAATGATGAAGTTGGAAGCCAGTGTGCTGGGAGTTCAGAAACGAATGAGAGTCCATTCAACCAGTTGGAGGCTCCCTCTAAATCTTTTAAAATTCTGTTGGGTATCAGTGGAGCACATGGACTGCCCATGTGTTATCTCTTCCTGTTACTAACTGACTAGCTCACATCTTCACCCACTCACATATGTCCTTGATAACAGATATCACCCTTCAAGATTACCTCTTCTTTCACATAATTAAAGTGACATTTCCTTAGTATCCCAGTAATAGCAGTAACTCCCATCTGTGTGGCCCTTTAAAACTTATAAAGCAGTTTCCCTACTACCCAGAATTAAGTAGTATCCCCTTTACACACCCAAAGAGGAGGCTTGTTAATCCCAACAAGCTTGGAATTAGTTAATGCTAGGCAGCATCACAAAGTGTAATGATGATATAAACCAAGAAGGGATAGGTATTAGGGTGTCTGAGCACCACCATACTGGCAAGACTGTCCTTGGGGTCAGCACCCTGAATCTGTTTCTGCTTTTTCTCAGGAAGCAGGAACCCATAGTTCTCTAAAAGTTAGGAGTTTTATTTTATTTTTTAAAATTTCCCCCCCAGGGGTGGCACCAGCCCTGGAGTCAGGAGGTCCTGAGTTCAAATTCGACCTCAGACACTTAACACAAAAACTAGCTGTGTGACCTTGGGCAAGTCACTTAACCCAAATTGGCCTCCAAAAAAAGCAAAAAACAAAACAAAATTTTGGGTCAGCTAGGTGGTGCAGTGAATAGAGCACCAGCACTGGAGTCAGGAGGACCTGGGTTTGGATCCAGCCTCAGACACTTAACACAAAAAATAGCCATGTGACCTTGGGCAAGTCACTTAACCTCCTCTCAACTGATCCCCTTCACACAGCCAAAAGCAGTTGGGCACTAATGGCATTAATCCAACAACTGTTACCCTGAACATGGGAAGGAAGATGCCTATTGAGGACCTTAAGTACACTTTTAATATGTTTATCTCTTGCTGTTGATCAAGGGATAAGGTTATGAGATGTGATAGTTCTCTTGCCTCTGAAACAGAGCCAGTCTGGGAGAACACCAGGGCTTCCTTGCCAGGAGTGTCCCCAAAAAAAATTTCCCCCCCACAATCTCTTCCACTGTAGAAGCAGCAAGAGGCTAAGCAGATGCATGCATGCATCATATTTATAAGTTGGAGACTGCCTGTAAGTTCATAAAATGTCATTGCTGAAAGATGTAGCACTGCAAAGGGACCTTAGAACTCATCTAGCCTAAACTTTCATTTTTGTAGAAAGAAAAACTGAGGCTGAGGGAGACTAATCATGGACACCCACAGGAGAAAGGAACGTTGGGAAGAGAAACTGGGAGGAGGGAAAGGACCAGACGTGTGCATGGATCCCTAACCCTCTTGCCTTCTCCCACAGGCCACAGTCACCAGCTGTTCCACATCTGTGCAGTGCTAGGCACTCATTTCCAACTGGAGGCAGTGCTAGCTGATATGGGGGCACGGCGGGACTGGCTGGCAGCCCATAACCCTCCCTCATCTTTGGTGGCCACTGTGGCCACCATGGGCCTTGCTGTGACTGGGAACCTGCTCATCATTGCCATCTTCACAGCATCCCTGCTTCGTGCCCCCCAAGCCCGTCCCCTGCTGCAAGAGACCCAGCCTGAGTCAGTGGGCAGGGCCAAGGGGGAATAAGAAGAGGAGCCCGAGAAGGCTACTTCTCCCCAGAGACCACACCATCCAACTGCCCAGGTTCTGGCACAATCTGTCACCATCCTTCTCCCCTATAGTTTTTTTATCTCTAGGAGAGAACTAGGTATCCAGATCCCCAGGCCCTGACTCAGCCCTAGGAGGCTGAGGGCAGAACATCCTGAGCCTTTAAGAAAGAAAGGTTATGAGAGAAGAAAAGTAGAAGAGGAAATGGGGTTTGGGAGAGGGCAGAGTGACTGGGATAAAAGGGCAGGGGAAGAGAGGGAGCAGGAGACCTCTTGTTTTGGCTTGAGGTAGGTGCTAAGGGCAAGAGATGGGACAGGCTAGTGGAGGAAGGCCTGGGGATCCCTCAGGTTCCCAAAGTGTGTCCAGGCTCAGGGGGATGGAAAGGATCTTTGAAGGTTTCAAATTGAATCTGCTTCTGAGCTGTATAGAAGAGATCATGGCATCTAAGGACCATAGATTGGGCCAGAGTGAGCTGTTATGGATATTAGAAGTTCCAATAGGGGCCACACCTGTTAGGTTATTATTTGGGCCTAAGTTAGAACAATATAGGAGTGTTACAGACACATCAGAACATCATTAGGTGTCAAATATTAAGATGTCTTACTTGGATCCCTATTCAGGATCATGCAGAGAATCTGGGTCAGTCTTTGGGGAAACAGCTCTCTTTAGGGACCCTTGGAGACCCCATGCTCAATGATCTCCTCTTCCTGAGGAAACTAACGCCATTAATTTAGACTTTACCAAAGGGGCTGTGCTTTCACCCCATCCTTTGGGACCAAACTCAAGAAAGGAGAAGGACAGGAAATAGCTGCCTCACCTGGCCCTCTGGCATGCTGGCTGAAATTACCAGAATATCATCATCTTCTCCAAGATGAGAGGTGAAATGGATAAAGGAACTCATTGATTCCTGGGAGAAACTGGATTGAAACAGTTACAGCCTCTTGGTGTGTATATCTGCTTTACTAGCACCTCCTTGCCAATAAAGATCTTCTCTCCCTTGAAGCAGACTGTGGTGGTCTGTGGAGCTGAGAAGCCCCCTTCATAGCCCCTCGGACAAGGCACACCTTTGCAAGTCTGAGTCTATGACCAGAGACTTGTGGTTAGCTCAGCTATGGAAGCATCGCAAGAAAGGAGGCGGTGTGGAACAAAGGACCACACAAAAAGGGACCAAGCTCAAAAGTGCAGTTCTAGAGGCAGACCTTAGAAAGCCTTTTCTTGGGCTGTAAGGTGTGGGAGACTTGGACTGGCTAGAAGGCTCCTCCCTCCCTTGGGGGTAGAGGATGGGACAAGTCCAGGTTTGCCCAGAGTCAGAGACATAGCTTAGAAAGCTCTACATTCTCTCTAGTGTGCACGCGCGCGCGCGCACACACACACACACACACACACACACACACACACACACACACACACACAC